>NC_053023.1:632788318-632927678 GCF_003073215.2 Triticum urartu
GGCCATATCACATCACATAGCATACCCTGCAAAAACAAGTTAGACGTCCTCTAATTGTTGTTTGCATGTTTTACGTGGCTGCTATGGGTTTCTAGCAAGAACGTTTCTTACCTACGCAAAAACCACAACGTGATATGCCAATTGCTATTTACCCTTCATAAGGACCCTTTTCATCGAATCTGATCCGACTAAAGTGGGAGAGACAGACACCCGCTAGCCACCTTTATGTAACTAGTGCATGTCAGTCGGTGGAACCAGTCTCACGTAAGAGTACGTGTAAGGTCGGTCCGGGCCGCATCATCCCACAATGCCACCGAATCAAGATTGGACTAGTAACGGTAAGCATATTGAACAAAATCAACGCCCAAAACTACTTTGTGTTCTACTCGTGCATAGAAACTACGCATAGACCTAGCTCTGATACCACTGTTGGGGAACATAGCAGAAATTCAAAATTTTCCTACGTGTCACCAAGATCTATCTATGGAGTCATCTAGCAACGAGGGAGGAGTGGATCTACATACACTTGTAGATCGCACGCGGAAGCGTTCAAGAGAACGGGGTTGATGGAGTCGTACTCGTCGTGATCCAAATCACCGGAGATCCTAGTGCCGAACGGACGGCACCTCCGCGTTCAACACACGTACAGCCCGGTGACGTCTCCCATGCCTTGATCCAGCAAGGAGAGAGGGAGAGGTTGAGGAAGACTCCATCCAGCAGCAGCACAACGGCGTGGTGGTGATGGAGGAGCGTGGCAATCCTGCAGGGCTTCGCCAAGCACCGCGAGATATGAGGAGAAAGAGAGGGAGGGCTGCACCAACAGGCAGAGATCAGATCGCGTGTATTGGGCAGCCCCTAGGCCTCATATATATAGGGGAAGGGGAGGAGGGTGCGCCCCCTCTAGGGTTCCCACCCCTAGAGGGGCGGCATCCCCAAACCCATCTATGGGTGGCGGCCACAAGGGGGGAGGCGCAGGGAGGCGCAGGGAGTATGGGCCTTAGGGCCCATCTGCCCTTAGGGTTTGCCCCCTCTCTCCTTCTAGGCGCATGGGCCATGGTGGGAGGCGCCCTAGCCCACCTAGGGGCTTGTGCCTTCTCACACTTGGCCCATGTATGCCTCTGGGGCCCATGCCCCCCCCCGGTGGACCCCCGGACCCCTCCGGTGGTCCCGGTACATTACCTATAAACCCCGAAACCTTTCCGGTGACCAAAACAGGACTTCCCATATATAAATCTTTACCTCCGGAGCATTCCGGAACTCCTCGTGACGTCCGGGATCTCGTTCGGGACTCCGAACAACATTCGGTAACCACATACAAACTTCCTTTATAACCCTAGCGTCACCGAACCTTAAGTGTGTAGACCCTACGGGTTCGGGAGACATGCAGACATGACCGAGATGACTCTCCGGCCAATAACCAACAGTGGGATCTGGATACCCATGTTGGCTCCCACATGTTCCACGATGATCTCATCGGATGAACCACGATGTCAAGGACTTAATCAATCCCGTATACAATTCCCTTTGTCTAGCGGTACGATACTTGCCCGAGATTCGATCGTCGGTATCCCGATACCTTGTTCAATCTCGTTACCGGCAAGTCTCTTTACTCGTTCCGTAACACATCATCCCGTGATCAACTCCTTGGTCACATTGTGCACATTATGATGATGTCCTACCTAGTGGGCCCAGAGATACCTCTCCGTCACACGGAGTGACAAATCCGAGTCTCGATTCGTGCCAACCCAACAGACACTTTCGGAGATACCCGTAGTGTACCTTTATAGCCACCCGTTTACGTGTGACGTTTGGCACACCCAAAGCACTCCTACGGTATTCGGGAGTTGCACAATCTCATGGTCTAAGGAAATGATACTTGACATTAGAAAAGCTTTAACATGCGAACTACACGATCTTGTGCTATGCTTAGGATTGGGTCTTGTCCATCACATCATTCTCCTAATGATGTGATCCCGTTATCAACGACATCCAATGTCCATGGCCAGGAAACCGTAACCATCTATTGATCAACGAGCTAGTCAACTAGAGGCTTACTAGGGACATGGTGTTGTCTATGTATCCACACATGTATCTGAGTTTCCTATCAATACAATTATAGCATGGATAATAAACGATTATCATGAACAAGGAAATATAATAATAACTAATTTATTATTGCCTCTAGGGCATATTTCCAACAGAGGGCCACCAGGGGGCCCACGAGGTAGGGGGGCGCGCCCAATGGGGTAGGGCGTGCCCCCACCCTCGTGGGCAGGGTGTGCCCCCCCTGGTGAAGTTCTTGCTCTCAGTATTTTTTATATATTTGGAAAACATCTTCCGTGAAGTTTCAGGACTTTTGGAGCTGTTCAGAATAGGTCTCTAATATTTGCTCCTTTTCCAGCCCAGAATCCCAGCTGCCGGCATTCTCCCTCTTTATGTAAACCTTGTAAAATAAGAGAGAATAGGCATAAGTATTGTGACATAATGTGTAATAACAGCCCATAATGCAATAAATATCGATATAAAAGCATGATGCAAAATTGACGTATCACACACAAAGAGGGAGAATTCCGGCAAGTGGAAATCTGGACCTGTAAAAGCTACGTCAGGCTACCTATTCTGCACAACTCCAAACAGGTTGAAACTTCACGAAGAATTTTTATGGAATATATGATGAATACTGGAGCAAATAAGTACCAAAGGAGGCCCACCAGGTGCGCACAACCCACCTGGGCGCGCCAGGGAGCCCAGGCACGCCCTGGTGGGTTGTGCTCACCCAGGCCCACCTCCGGTGCCCATCTTATGGTATATAGGTCATTTTGACCTAGAAAAAAATAAGGGGAGGACTTTCGGGACGGAGCGCCGCCGTCTCGAGGCGAAACTTGGGCAGGAGCACTTTTGCCCTCCAGCAAAGCGATTCCACCGGGGGAACTTCTCTCATGGAGGGGGAAATCATCGTCGTCATCATCACCAACAACTCTCCCATCTTGGGGAGGGCAATCTCCATCGACATCTTCAACATCACCATCTCATCTCAAACCCTAGTTCATCTCTTGTGTTCAATCTTGTGACCAAAACTATGGATTGGTGCTTGTGAGTGACTAGTAGTGTTGATTACATCTTGTAGTTGATTACTATATGGTTTATTTGGCGGAAGATTATATGTTTAGATCCAATATGCTATTTAATACCTCTCTGATCTTTAGCATGATTATCATTTGTGAGTAGTTACGTTTGTTCTTGAGGTCACGGGAGAAATCATGTGAACTTGATATGTGTTTGATATTTTGATAGTATGTATGTTGTGATTCCCTTAGTGGTGTCATGTGAACGTCGACTACATGACACTTCACCATATTTGGGCCTAAGGGAATGCATTTTGGAGTAGCAATTAGATGATGGGTTGCGAGAGTGACATAATGTTAAACCCCAATTTATGTGATATTCCGTAAGGGACCGATTGGACCCAAAAGTTTAATGCTATAGTTAGAATTTATTCTTAATACTTTTTTCGTAGTTGCGGATGCTTGCGGGAGGGTTAATCATAAGTAGGAGGTTTGTTCAAGTAAGAATAGCACCTAAGCACCGGTCCACCCACATATCAAATTATTAAAGTAGCGAACACAAATCAAACCAACATGGTGAAAGTGACTAGACGAAATTCCCGTGTATCCTCAAGAACGCTTTGCTTATCATAAGAGGTCGTTTTGGCCTGTCCTTTGCCTCAAAAGGATTGGGATACCTTGCTGCACTTTTGCTACTATCATCGTTACTTGCTCGTTACAAATTATCTTGCTATCAAACTACTCTGTTACTTACAATTTCAGCACTTGCAGACATTATCTTGCTAAAAACTACTTGTCATTTCCTTCTGCTCCTCGTTGAATTCGACACTCTTACTTATTGAAAAGAGCTACAATTGATCACATATACTTGTGGGTCATCAGTTGACCGTGCATCGTCGGTTGATAACCAGAGGGGACGTGGTGCTGCGATTGCGGGGTTCAAAACATGTTGTTCAGGAGCTGGATCGAGTTGTGTCAAGTTTCCCCCAAATCGAGAGTTATCAGAACCTTTCGGAAGATCGGGACACCCTTGTTCATATTACTAGGTTGGTACCCCTTAGTCTAGGACAGCGTCAGTCGGTGACGCAATCCAAGGCTGCATCGGTACTACAACGACGGAAGGAGAAGGCGACCTGGAACAACCGGCGCTGACCATGGCCCAACGAGAGTGCCTCCGTGTCATCAAGGAACTGACATGGAGGTAAACATACGCGTGAAGGTAAAATCATCGAGCTATTTACTCATTCCATCCCAACCGAGGTGTTGGCCGGTGGCCGAAAACACCGGGCTCTAGGTTTGATAGATAATTGTAGGGGGAAAACCTGCAGTGTGCAACAGCCCTCGAGACTCAGCTCGCGCGCCAGCAGCCGACCCGAGGATCAAAATCACTCTCGGTAACTTAGGTGATAACTAGCAATGTGCCCGTGCGTTGCAATGGATCCAAAGTAGAATAATACTTGTTCATAAACTTGAAAGAAAACACTCTTGTTTTGATATACATATATACCACTAAAAATATATTATTTTTCACTCAAAATATATTTCTTAGGCTGTTTTGATGAGGTGGGGAGGGATGTGGTTGCTTATAAGATAATAAGGGGTTTTCTGCAAATTGGAGCAGAAAAGTGGGCTATTGTTGCAAAAATGCCACAACTTACCTCACAGCCGTTAGATGCAGATCTAATGGTTAGAAATGACGGATGGCAGACACACCATCATCACTAACCGAGTCTTTTATAGGAGTAGAGAAATAGAAAACTGTTGATCCTAGTAGCCCCTTAGACTTATGTTAAATTTTTTTCGAGGGTACGTCAATGGCGTACCTTAGCTTTATAGAAGGGAGAAAATATGTACAAGAGATTACACATCGCTAGCTAGGAGTCACAAACCGACCCTAACCAAGTCTCCACACCACTCCCTACCCAAAACCGCGAACCTCGCCGCATCTCGACCAACACCGGCCATCTTCGAAGAACAGCAACTCCAGCTTCCTTGGATAAACCAGCGACGACCGTACATAGCGCCTGAGAGGAGTGATCCGGGCAGTCGCGAACACCGAAGGAGTGCATCAAAGGGCCTCTCGTCTCCCAGCACAATGCTCTCAACAAAGAAACGGTGTCAAAGACACCGTCATCATGCCGATCCTGCGAATCAAGGCTTTCGCCCCGGAGACAATTGTCGCCACCGGGCAACAAGGCAAACGGCAGCACACACGGAGACGCCTCCAGGAAGGGAAATGACCCTAACCAAGTCTCCACACCAACGAGAACCACTCCAACCTCACTGCCGAGGGAGGACGCCTCAAGCCACCGCCTGCAGCGCAAACAAAGAACCGCAGCATCCGCTGATCGGTGCAAGGACCAGAACCACCACGACGGCCTTCGCCCGCACCAGGGGACTGCCACCAGATTCGGTCTGATCGCACCTCGAGCCACTCTCTGGCACCAACTCCGTCGAGTCATCACCGCGTGCCTCACACGGCTGCAGCCGAGCGCCCACTGCCCGCCAGGACCCTTCCTAGCAGGGCCTCGCAACGCTGCCGCCTCCATGGCTGCGCTCACGCCGCCGCCACAGACGGTGCCGGTGCACCACCAACTCCCACCAGCCTGCTGCGCCCTACGCCAGGCTCCAGACGACCGCCGCCAGCACACACAGCCTCCCAACCCGCGCCAGATCCGGATCGTGGGATCCCGGAATTGCGCACAGGACGCCGAAGCCGACCGCCGCCCGAGCACTGGCGCCATCGTGGAGCCATCAGATCAGGGAGGAAGAAGACGTCGCGCGTTGCCGACCCGCACGGACCCCGCCGCACGCCCGAGCGCCGGCGCCACCACAGCGCCATCAGATCGGTAGGAGGAGGAGCCCGCACCTCTCCGCCCCGCGCAGACCCCGCCGCCGCCAGCGCCGCAGCGCCACCAAGCAAGGGAGCCACGTCGCCCAAATCCGCCGACGGCCCGACGCATGCCGCCGCGAGGGCTGGCCGTCCCGCGCCGCCCAGGAGCCTCGCGAGAGGGGAGGAGCCCCGCCGTCGCCGACGCACACGCGGGGCTTTGCCTAACGCCGTCCCCTGGCGGCGGCGAGGGAGGAGGAAGGGAGAAAGAGGAGCGGCGGCGGCGAACTAGGGTTCCGCCCGGGCCGCTCGCGGGAGCGGCACGGGGGACGGGTCTCCGGAAGAAGGATAGGCATATGAAAATTATGACTTATGTTATTTTGGAGAAAACCAACCTGAGAATATAATTCGAGCTTGGGCATCATTATACTTAAGAAACCCCCGAGTGCAATAGCCCCGAGACTCGGGCCGCGCGCAACCGTGTAAACGCACGGCCGAAGGATCGAATCTTCCTAAAAACATATAAGCACGGCTAGGAGAATTAATAAAAACGCAGGTGCAGTAGCCCCGAGAGCCGAGACTCAGGCTGCCGCGGGCCTGAAGATTGAATCATGTGAGGTGACTCAACATGTTCCCAGTGTGCGTTTTATTTTTTAAATATGTGTGGACCTCCGTTTCTTTTCGGTGAATAGACAGAGCCTTTGTGCTCTAGAAAATACATCTCCTGAAATTACAAATGACCGGAGATTTGGATCTGAATACGTTGCCGATCCTCCGACATATATGTCCTTCAAGGACGATATAATAAAACTAGCAATGCCAGCCTGGTTGGTTCTCCAATCTGAACCGAAGAGCAGTCCGGTTAGGTAACCGGAAAAGTCACCATGATGGTAGTGCACTCTCTGTTCTGGTAGTGCAAACGAAAAGAAGCCCACATGTACCGGATATAAAATCCTCCTGCGCTGTCCTCTCTGGCTCTGCCGCGTCCAGATCATCTCATTCCACTCACGTGAACTGCCACAGATTACCTGAACGCCGAAGAGGATAAGCACGAATGAACGATGCAAGCACTGCAGCAATAGCATCAGTTAGCTTTAGCCTGTGCTCGTGCACAGTGATCCATAGTTGCTCTGGGCAGCTTTAGCTATCCACGTTGCCTTTTGCATGATGGTATTCAGCTGTTGACCTTGTAATGGAATTTAGCTGTCTTTTAGGAAAGTCTAGATTATTATTATTATTATTATTATTATTATTATTATTATTAACTACTCCCTCCATAAACTAATATAATAGCGTTTAGAATACTAAAATAGTGTTCTAAACACTCTTATATTAATTTATAGAGATGACTATTATTATTTTCTAGAAAGAAAAGGAAGTTTAGCTCTTTTCTTTCAATGGATCAATGCATTTTCACATGGTGTTTGGTATAGAAGGCAGAATTAAAATATACAAGAAGCCCATATCGGATGCGTACATCCGGTATGAGTTACAACACCCACCAACGCCCTAGCTCTAATGGTGACTTCTCACAAAAGATTCTGGTTTTCCCGCTCCCATGCTCTTCCAATCCTCTCATTCGAAGAAGATCAGATCAATCAGCTACGTGATCGTCCGGTATTGACTTGTGTTGCCAAAAACTCTGGTATAACGTTGTTTGTGACATTTTAAAATGTTCACGTGTTTCAAAAATATGCTTGAGACATTCTACAGAAAAATACACAATGTTAAAACTATTTGTATAATTTTTTAAAAAATCTTTCATGCCATTCAGAAAAATGTTCGCCACATTTATAACATGGACTGCGATATTTGGCACACGTGTGCCACATAGCTAAAACTACCACACACCTTCTTTTCCTTCCTAATTACATGCATAATTGCATTAGTATGAATCACTTTCCACATGCATTTCTTTCTCTAATTACATGCATACACTAGAAAACAAAAAAGTTGATGTCATCATAGATTCTTTTTATTTTGAAAATTCAAAATGTTTTGTAGTTCAAACCGTCGGTCCGATGCAAAAATCGTTTTCACATAAAAATTCTAAACGACGAGATCTTCGAAACTAGATCCTATGTTGGTATGTTTCGATGACTTTTTTTCCGGGTCAAAAGTTACCACGTCTTGGCTATATAAGTTACCACATCTGTGGTATGCAACTTATCGTGCTATTTCCAAATAAGTTACCAGGACATAAACATGGTTCTCCCACCTTCTCCACATGCGCATGTATGCACTAGAGGACAAAAAAGATGATGTCATCATAGATTCCAAAAATTCAAAATGTTTTGTGGCTCAAACCGTCGGTCCAATGCAAAAACCGTTTTCACATAAAAGATTCGTCACGATGAAATCTTCAAAACTAGATCCCATATTGGTATATTCCGATGACTTTTTTCCGGGTCAAAACTTACTACGTCTCAGCTACATAAGTTATCACGCCTGTGGTATGCAAGTTATCGTGCTATTTCAACATAAGTTATCGGGGTTATATTTTTCAACAACTTTCCCCCCTTGATCAAAAGTTACCCTGGTGTTTGTACTTAAGTTATCAGATATGTGTGATTCATACATTACCGTGCTATTTTCACATAAGTTACCGGGGAATGTTTTTCAACAACTTTTCCTCTTCACTCAAAAGTTATCATGATGTTTGTACATAAGTTGTCGGGTATGCTATTTGTATATTACCATGTTGTTTTGATATAAGTTACCGGGTTATGTTTTTCAACAACTTTTTTCCTCTTTAGTCAAAGTTACCGTGGTGTTTGTACGTAAGTTACTGGGTATGCGGTTCATATATTACCATGGTATTTTCACATGTTACAAGAGGATGCTTTTCAGCCCCCTAGTCAAGTTACCACGATATTTTTACATAAGGTATGGGGTATGTGGTTTGTATATTACCGTTACATAAGTTATCGAGGGTATATTTTCCAACAAATTTTTTCTCTCATTGGTAAAAGTTAACGTGTTGCTTGTATGTAAGTTATCGAGTATGTGGTTCATATATTACCGAGCTATGTTCACATGAGTTATCGAAGGCGAGGGAGGGAGAAGATGTTTTTAGCAACTTTTTTACCTCGTTGGCCAAAGTTATCATTTGTATGTAAGTTATCGAGTGTGTGATTCGTTTATTACCGTGCTATGTTCACATAAGTGACTGGGGTATGTTTTCAACAACTTTTTCCCCTCCTTGGCCAAAGTTACCTTGGTGTTTGTACGTAAGTTATCGGGTCTACATTGCTTAAAAATATCATGCTATTTACACAAAAGTTACCGGGGTATGTTTCACCAACCTTTTTTTCATGGGTTGAAAAGTTACCATGGTGTTTTGGACATAAATTATCAGGTATGTGGTGCGTATATTACCATGCTATGTACACATTAGTTACCGGTGGTATGTTTTAGAATTTTTTTTGCTCGTGTCCAAATTACCAGTGTTTTCACCTAAGTTATCAGGTCTGCGTTGCGTATATTATCGTACTATTTACACAGAAGTTATCAGTGATACCTTTTCAACAATTTTTTTAACATGGTCAAAGTTACCATGATGTTTGTATCCAAGTTATTAGGCCTCCGGTGTGTATGTTACCAAGCTATTTACATAGAAATCAATGAGGGTTCTTTTCAATAATTTTCTTCCCTGTTGTCAAAGTTATCATGGTGTTTTCACTTAAATTATCAGGTCTGTGGTGCATACATTACCATGCTACTTACATAAAATTTACCATGGGTATGCTTTTAGCAACTTTTTCCTCGGGTCCAAAATACCACGGTGTTTGCACCTAAGTTATTATGTCCGTGGGGCATATATTATCATGCTATTTTCACAGAAGTCACAGGAGGTATGTTTTCAACATTTTTTCCCTCCGACTCAAAGTTACCGTGATTCTTATATGTAAATTATGTAGTTCGTGGTGCGTATATTACCAATGCTATGTACACAAAAAAAGTTACGTAATTATGTTTTTCAACAACCATTTTTTCATTGGGTCAAAATCATCGCGATGATAATTCCTAAGTCACTTGAGAGATGGTCAGTAGCTCTACGCGGGAGATTATGACTTATGTCACTAGCACTACAAATGTTGTAGCAGATCAGTGATCTCATATTGCTAAAACACAAGTTAATAAAAAGATCAACAAGACAAATGATATACAGGACCTGAAAGTAGTGTATTGTACAGAAACTAATTTTCATCTAGTACTGAATTTTCTCTCTTAATTTCAAATGCTAAATCATATAAAAATCAGCATCTTCTCTGTGAATCTGAATTGATATGACTGAGCCTGAGTTTCCTCTCTGAATTTCAACCAACTACACTTGAGGCAACCTTGTAGCAGTCGCAAACGGACTAATTAATCCATCTGGCACAGTGCAGCAACTACTTTTACTTACTTATATCTACTACTAGTACAGGAATTCAAACAACTGTCAACTAAGTAGATTAGCAGTAGTTTCAGTGTGCCGTTTTTCTACCCAATTAGACAATAGAAATTCTGGATCAAGAAACATGGGTGGCACAGTCGGGTGTGTCCTTTTCTGCTTGTTTCACATTCGGGCGGAGCGGGAGTGACGCTTGCGCATAGGGCTCATCCATCGATCACTTGCGCAGCAGCTACTGTATTTTGCTGCGGCAAGTCCACATGGTGATTGGCTAGAAAAGCAGCACCAGTGCGACGGCCAGCGTCAGCGGCTATTTGGAGATGGCCGTCGCCGGCGTGGCGGATGAGCCATGCCGCTGCCACATTTGTGGCGTGCTGTCCCCCCAAGGAGACAACGAGCCTCCATGCGGCCGGTGACCACCGGCCACCGAAGCAGGTTAGAAACCCAGCCGTGCCCCTTCTCCCTTCTATTCCCAGCCATTCCTCTCTGTTTCTTGTTGGGGAACGTTGCAGAAAACAAAAAATTTCCTACGGTTTCACCAAGATCCATCTAGGAGTTCATCTAGCAACGAGTGATTAGATGCATCTACGTACCTTGTAGATCGCGAGCTGAAGCGTTCAAAGAACGTGGATGAGGGAGTCGTACTCAACGTGATTCGAATCACCGAAGATCATAGCACCGAACGGACGGCACCTCCGTGTTCAACACACGTACGGAACAGCCACGTCTCCTTCTTCTTGATCCAGCAAGGGGGAAGGAGAGGTTGAGGGAGATGGCACCAGCAGCAGCACGACGGCGTGGTGTTGATGGAGCTGCAGTACTCCGGCAGGGCTTTGCCAAGCGCTATGGAGGAGGAGGAGGTGTTGGAGAGGGAGAAGGAGGCAACCAAAGGCGTGTGATGAAAGCCCTCCTTCCTCACTATATATAGGAGGGCCAAGGGGAGGGGGCGCCGGCCCTAGGAGATCCAATCTCCTAGGGTGGGGCGGCGGCCAAGGGGGCTTTCCCTCCCCCCCAAGGCACCTAGGAGGTGCCTTCCCCTCCTAGGACTCTTCCTCCTTGAAACCCTAGGCGCATGGGCCTCTTGGGGCTGGTGCCCTTGGCCCATGTAGGCCAAGGCGCACCCCCTACAGCCCATGTGGCCCCCCGGGACAGGTGGCCTCACCCGGTGGGCCCCCGGGACCCTTCCGGTGGTCCCGGTACAATACCGATAACCCCGAAACTTGTCCCGATGGCTGAAATAGGACTTCCCATATATAAATCTTTACCTCCGGACCATTCCGGAACTCCTCGTGATGTCCGGGATCTCATCCGGGACTCCGAACAACATTCGGGTTACTGCATATACATATCCCTACAACCCTAGCGTCACCGAACCTTAAGTGTGTAGACCCTACGGGTTCGGGAGACATGTAGACATGACCGAGATCGCTCTCCGGTCAATAACCAACAGCGGGATTTGGATACCCATGTTGGCTCCCACATGCTCCACGATGATCTCATCGGATGAACCACGATGTCGAGGATTCAAACAACCCCGTATACAATTCCCTTTGTCAATCGGTATGTTACTTGCCCGAGATTCGATCGTCGGTATCCCAATACCTTGTTCAATCTCGTTACCGGCAAGTCACTTTACTCGTACCGTAATGCATGATCCCGTGACCAGACACTTGGTCACTTTGAGCTCATTATGATGATGCATTACCGAGTGGGCCCAGTGATACCTCTCCGTCATACGGAGTGACAAATCCCAGTCTTGATTCCGTGTCAACCCAACAGACACTTTCGGAGATACCCGTAGTATACCTTTATAGTCACCCAGTTACGTTGTGACGTTTGGTATACCCAAAGCACTCCTACGGTATCCGGGAGTTACACGATCTCATGGTCTAAGGAAAGGATACTTGACATTGGAAAAACTCTAGCAAACGAACTATACGATCTTTATGCTATGTTTAGGATTGGGTCTTGTCCATCACATCATTCTCCTAATGATGTGATCTCGTTATCAATGACGTCCAATGTCCATAGTCAGGAAACCATGACTATCTGTTGATCAATGAGCTAGTCAACTAGAGGCTTACTAGGGACATGTTGGTGTCTGTTATTCACACGTGTATTACGATTTCCGGATAATACAGTTATAGCATGAATAAAGACAATTATCATGAACAAAGAAATATAATAATAATACTTTTATTATTGCCTCTAGGGCATATTTCCAACAGTCTCCCACTTGCACTAGAGTCAATAATCTAGTTACATTGTGATGAATCGAACACCCATGGAATTCTGGTGTTGATCATGTTTTGCCCTAGGGAGAGGTTTAGTCAATGGATCTGCTACATTCAGGTCCGTGTGTACTTTACAAATCTCTATGTCTCCATCTTGAACATTTTCACGAATGGAGTTGAAGCGACGCTTGATATGCCTTGTCTTTTTGTGAAACCTGGGCTCCTTTGCAAGAGCAATAGCTCCAGTGTTGTCACAGAAGAGTTTGATCGGCCCCGACACATTGGGTATGACTCCTAGGTCGGTGATGAACTCCTTCACCCATATTGCTTCATGTGCTGCCTCCGAGGCTGCCATGTACTCCGCTTCACATGTAGATCCCGCCACGACGCTCTGCTTGCAACTGCACCGGCTTACTGCCCCACCATTCAAAATATACACGTATCCGGTTTGTGACTTAGAGTCATCCAGATCTGTGTCGAAGCTAGCGTCGACGTAACCCTTTACGACGAGCTCTTCGTCACCTCCATAAACGAGAAACATTTCCTTAGTCCTTTTCAGGTACTTCAGGATATTCTTGACCGCTGTCCAGTGTTCCTTGCCGGGATTACTTTGGTACCTTCCTACCAAACTTACGGCAAGGTTTACATCAGGTCTGGTACACAGCATGGCATACATAATAGAACCTATGGCTGAGGCATAGGGGATGACACTCATCTCTTCTATATCTTCTGCCGTGGTCAGACATTGAGCTGAGCTCAATTTCATACCTTGTTGCACAGGCAAGAACCCCTTCTTAGACTGATCCATATTGAACTTCTTCAATATCTTATCAAGGTATGTGCTTTGTGAAAGACCTATGAGGCGTCTCGATCTATCTCTATAGATTTTGATGCCTAATACATAAGCAGCTTCTCCAAGGTCCTTCATTGAAAAACTCTTATTCAAGTAGGCCTTGATGCTGTCCAAGAGTTCTATATCATTTCCCATCAAAAGTATGTCATCTACATATAATATGAGAAATGCTACAGAGCTCCCACTCACTTTCTTGTAAACGCAGGCTTCTCCATAAGTCTGCGTGAACCCAAACGCTTTGATCATCTCATCAAAGCGAATGTTCCAACTCTGAGATGCTTGCACCAGCCCATAAATCGAGCGTTGGAGCTTGCACACCTTGTCAGCATTCTTAGGATCGACAAAACCTTCCGGCTGCATCATATACAATTCTTCCTTAAGGAAACCATTAAGGAATGCCGTTTTGACGTCCATTTGCCATATCTCATAATCGTAGAATGCGGCAATTGCTAACATGATTCGGACGGACTTTAGCTTCGCTACCGGTGAGAAAGTCTCATCGTAGTCAACCCCTTGAACTTGTCGATAACCCTTAGCGACAAGCCGAGCTTTATAGATGGTCACATTACCATCCGCGTCTGTCTTCTTCTTAAAGATCCATTTATTTTCTATGGCTCGTCGTTCAACGGGCAAGTCAGTCAAAGTCCATACTTCGTTTTCATACATGGATCCTATCTCGGATTTCATGGCTTCTAGCCATTTGTAGGAGTCCAGGCCCGCCATTGCTTCTTCATAGTTCGAAGGTTCACCGTTGTCTAACAACATTATTTCCAAGACAGGGTTGCCGTACCACTCTGGTGCGGAACGTGTCCTTGTGGACCTTCGAATTTCAGTAGGAGCTTGATCAGAAGTATCTTGATCATTATCATCAACTTCCTCTCTAGTCGGTGCAGGCACCTCAGGAACATTTTCTTGAGTTGCGCCATTTTCCGGTTCAAGAGGCAATACTTCATCAAGTTCTACTTTCCTCCCACTTACTTCTTTCGAGAGAAACTCCTTCTCTAGAAAGGATCCATTTCTGGCAACAAAGATCTTGCCTTCGGATCTGAGGTAGAAGGTATACCCAACAGTTTCTTTAGGGTATCCTATGAAGACGCATTTTTCCGACTTGGGTTCGAGCTTTTCAGGTTGAAGTTTCTTGACATAAGCATCGCATCCCCAAACTTTTAGAAACGACAACTTAGGTTTCTTCCCAAACCATAATTCAAACGGTGTCGTCTCAACGGATTTCGACGGAGCCCTATTTAAAGTGAATGCGGCAGTCTCTAAAGCATAGCCCCAAAAAGATAGCGGTAAATCGATAAGAGACATCATAGATCGCACCATATCTAATAGAGTGCGATTACGACGTTCGGACACACCATTACCCTGAGGTGTTCCAGGCGGCGTGAGTTGTGAAACTATTCCACATTTTCTTAGGTGTGTGCCAAATTCGTGACTCAAGTATTCTCCTCCACGATCTGATCGCAGAAACTTGATTTTCCTGTCACGTTGATTCTCAACCTCACTCTGAAATTCTTTGAACTTTTCAAAGGTTTCAGACTTGTGTTTCATTAAGTAGACATACCCATATCTACTCAAATCATCAGTGAGGGTGAGAACATAACGATAGCCACCGCGAGCCTCAACACTCATTGGACCGCACACATCAGTATGTATGATTTCCAATAAGTTGGTTGCTCGCTCCATTGTTCCTGAGAACGGAGTCTTGGTCATTTTACCCATGAGGCATGGTTCGCACGTGTCAAATGATTCGTAATCAAGAGACTCTAAAAGTCCATCTGCATGGAGCTTCTTCATGCGTTTGACACCTATGTGACCAAGGCGGCAGTGCCACAAGTATGTGGGACTATCATTATCAACTTTACATCTTTTGGTACTCACACTATGAATATGTGTAGCATTACGCTCGAGATTCATAAAGAATAAACCATTCACCATAGGAGCATGACCATAAAATATATCTCTCATATAAATAGAACAACCATTATTCTCGGATTTAAATGAGTAGCCATCTCGAATTAAACGAGATCCCGATACAATGTTCATGCTCAAACTTGGCACTAAATAACAATTATTGAGGTTTAAAACTAATCCCGTAGGTAAATGTAGAGGCAGCGTGCCGACGGCGATCACATCGACCTTGGAACCATTCCCGACGCGCATCGTCACCTCGTTCTTCGCCAGTCGCCGCTTATTCCGCAGCTCCTGCTTTGAGTTACAAATGTGAGCAACTGCATCGGTATCAAATACCCAAGAGCTACTACGAGCACTGGTAAGGTACACATCAATTACATGTATATCATATATACCTTTCGTTTTGCCGGCCTTCTTGTCTGCTAAGTATTTGGGGCAGTTCCGCTTCCAGTGACCACTTCCCTTGCAATAAAAGCACTCAGTCTCGGGCTTGGGTCCATTCTTTGGCTTCTTCCCAGCGGCTTGCTTGCTAGGCGCGGCAACTTCCTTGCCGTCCTTCTTGGAGTTCTTTTTACCTTTGCCCTTTTTGAACTTAGTGGTTTTATTTACCATCAATACTTGATGTTCCTTCTTGACTTCTACCTCTGCTGATTTCAGCATTGCAAATACCTCAGGAATGGTCTTTTCCATTCCCTACATATTGAAGTTCATCACAAAGCTCTTGTAGCTTGGTGGAAGCGACTGGAGGATTCTGTCAATGACCGCGTCATCCGGGAGATTAACTCCCAGCTGAGTCAAGCGGTTATGTAACCCAGACATTGTGAGTATGTGCTCACTGACAGAACTATTTTCCTCCATCTTACAGCTGAAGAATTTGTCGGAGACTTCATATCTCTCGACCCGGGCATGAGCTTGAAAAACCATTTTCAGCTCTTCGAACATCTCATATGCTCCATGTCTCTCAAAACGCTTTTGGAGCCCCGGCTCTAAACTGTAAAGCATGCCGCACTGAACGAGGGAGTAGTCATCAGCACGTGTCTGCCAAGCGTTCATAACGTCTTGGTTCTGTGGGACGGGTGGATCACCGAGCGGTGCTTGCAGGACATAATCTTTCTTGACAGCTATGAAGATGATCCTCAGGTTTCAGACCCAGTCCATATAGTTGCTGCCATCATCTTTCAGCTTGGTTTTCTCTAGGAACGCGTTGAAATTGAAGACAACGTTGGCCATTTGATCTACAAGGCATATTGTAAAGATTTTAGACTAAGTTCATGATAATTAAGTTCATCCAATCAAATTATTCAATGAACTCCCACTTAGATAGACATCCCTCTTCTAGTCATCTAAGTATAACATGATCCGAGTCAACTAGGCCGTGTCCGATCATCACGTGAGACGGACTAGTCAACGTCGGTGAACATCTTCATGTTGATCGTATCTTCTATACGACTCATGCTCGACCTTTCGGTCTTCTGTGTTCCGAGGCCATGTCTATACACATGCTAGGCTCGTCAAGTTAACCCTAAGTGTTTTGCATGTGTAAAACTGTCTTACACCCGTTGTATGTGAACGTAAGGATCTATCACACCCGATCATCACGTGGTGCTTCGAAACGACGAACTTTAGCAACGGTGCACAGTTAGGGGAGAACACTTCTTGAAATTTTTATGAGGGATCATCTTATTTACTACCATCGTTCTAAGTAAACAAGATGCAAAACATGATAAACATCAAATGCAATTAGATAATAATAGTGACATGATATGGCCATTATCACATAGCTCCTTTGATCTCCATCTTGGGGCTCCATGATCATCTTGTCACCGGCTTGACACCATGATCTCCATCATCATGATCCCCATCATCGTATCTCCATGAAGTTGCTCACCAACTATTACTTCTACTACTATGGCTAACGCGTTTAGCAATAAAGTAAAGTAGTTTACATGGCGTTTCTCAATGACACGCAGGTCATACAAAAAATAAAGACAACTCCTATGGCTCCTGCCGGTTGTCATACTCATCGACATGCAAGTCGTGATTCCTATTACAATAGCATGAACATATCATACATCACATATAGATCATTCATCATTCATCACAACTTTGGCCATATCATATCACAAAGCACTTGCTGCAAAAACAAGTTAGACGTCCTCTAATTGTTGTTGCAAGTTTTACGTGGCTGAATTAGGGTTCTAGCAAGAACGTTTTCTTACCTACGTTAAAGCCACAACATGATTTGTCAACTTCTATTTACCCTTCATAAGGACCCTTTTCATCGAATCCGCTCCAACTAAAGTGGGAGAGACAGACACCCGCCAGCCACCTTATGCAACTAGTGCATGTTAGTCGGTGGAACCGGTCTCACGTAAGCATACGTGTAAGGTTGGTCCGGGCCGCTTCATCCCACAATACTGTTGAAGCAAGATAAGACTAGTAGCGGCAAGAAAGTTGACAACATCTACGCCCATAACAAATTGTGTTCTACTCGCGCAAGAAGAACTACGCATAGACCTAGCTCATGATGCCACTGTTGTGGAACGTTGCAGAAAACAAAAAATTTCCTACGGTTTCACCAAGATCCATCTAGGAGTTCATCTAGAAACGAGTGATTAGATGCATCTACGTACCTTGTAGATCGCGAGCGGAAGCGTTCAAAGAACGTGGATGAGGGAGTCGTACTCGACGTGATTCGAATCACCGAAGATCATAGCACCGAACGGACGGCACCTCCGCGTTCAACACACGTACGGAACAGCCACGTCTCCTTCTTCTTGATCCAGCAAGGGGGAAGGAGAGGTTGAGGGAGATGGCACCAGCAGCAGCACGACGGCGTGGTGTTGATGGAGCTGCAGTACTCCGGCAGGGCTTCGCCAAGCGCTATGGAGGAGGAGGAGGTGTTGGAGAGGGAGAAGGAGGCAACCAAAGGCGTGTGATGAAAGCCCTCCTTCCCCACTATATATAGGAGGGCCAAGGGGGGGCGCCGGCCCTAGGAGATCCAATCTCCTAGGGTGGGGCGGCGGCCAAGGGGGGTTTCCCTCCCCCCCCAAGGCACCTAGGAGGTGCCTTCCCCTCCTAGGACTCTTCCTCCTTGAAACCCTAGGCGCATGGGCCTCTTGGGGCTGGTGCCCTTGGCCCATGTAGGCCAAGGCGCACCCCCTACAGCCCATGTGGCCCCCCGGGACAGGTGGCCCCACCCGGTGGGCCCCCGGGACCCTTCCGGTGGTCCCGGTACAATACCGATAACCCCGAAACTTGTCCCGATGGCCGAAATAGGACTTCCCATATATAAATCTTTACCTCTGGACCATTCCGGAACTCCTCGTGACGTCCGGGATCTCATCCGGGACTCCGAACAACATTTGGGTTACTGCATATACATATCCCTACAACCCTAGCGTCACCGAACCTTAAGTGTGTAGACCCTACGGGTTCGGGAGACATGTAGACATGACCGAGATCGCTCTCCGGTCAATAACCAATAGTGGGATATGGATACCCATGTTGTCTCCCACATGCTCCACGATGATCTCATCGGATGAACCACGATGTCGAGGATTCAAACAACCCCGTATACAATTCCCTTTGTCAATCGGTATGTTACTTGCCCGAGATTCGATCGTCGGTATCCCAATACCTTGTTCAATCTCGTTACCGGCAAGTCACTTTACTCGTACCGTAATGCATGATCCCGTGACCAGACACTTGGTCACTTTGAGCTCATTATGATGATGCATTACCGAGTGGGCCCAGTGATACCTCTCCGTCATCCGGAGTGACAAATCCCAGTCTCGATCCGTGTCAACCCAACAGACACTTTCGGAGATACCCGTAGTATACCTTTATAGTCACCCAGTTACGTTGTGACGTTTGGTATACCCAAAGCACTCCTACGGTATCCGGGAGTTACACGATCTCATGGTCTAAGGAAAGGATACTTGACATTGGAAAAACTCTAGCAAACGAACTATACGATCTTTATGCTATGTTTAGGATTGGGTCTTGTCCATCACATCATTCTCCTAATGATGTGATCTCGTTATCAATGACATCCAATGTCCATAGTCAGGAAACCATGACTATCTGTTGATCAATGAGCTAGTCAACTAGAGGCTTACTAGGGACATGTTGGTGTCTGTTATTCACACGTGTATTACGATTTCCGGATAATACAGTTATAGCATGAATAAAGACAATTATCATGAACAAAGAAATATAATAATAATACTTTTATTATTGCCTCTAGGGCATATTTCCAACAGTTCTTTCTTCTCTCCCTCGTCTCTTCCTCGCATAGACCGTCCCTGGCCGACCTCAGCCCCGAGACAGAGCCCTTGTGCCGCCCTCTGCCGCCGCCGATTACCTCCGCCCGTCCTCGACCAAATTCGGCCGGCCCCATGACGCTGGCCACCGGGTCTGCCGTCCAGACCCAAGCCTTCCCCACTGGAAGACGCGTGCCCGCACCGCCTCGTTGACCAGTCTTCCACCGCTCGTGTCGACAGATCCGGTGGGGGCGGATGCTCGCGATCGAATCTGGCGATACTGGATGCGTTAGGTGGATTCAAATCGACGGCATCCAGGTGGTGTGACGTTTTTGCAATCTGTCACAGGGTTGCCAAATACATTTTTCGTTATAACATATGTTTGTGAAATTTTCAAAGTAAATAATATAATGAAAAAAACTTTGAGTATTTCAGAAACAACGGTTCATTACTATCAAATTTCTTTTCATGAAATTTAAAGAAAATTTCAACATATTTAAAAATTGTTTTTGATATTTAATAAACTACTTATACAATTTTTAGAAATGTCCACGTAATTTTCTAGAAAATTTTCTGTACCATCCAAAAAATATTTTTGATATTTTCTAAAAATGTGTTCTAACTTAACAAATGTTTTGCTCATTGCGAACTAACCTGTGGTTGGATGGTTAGAGGGACCGTGGTATCCCCAGCCCATCAGGGTTCAAATCCTGGTGCTCGCATTTATTTTAGGATTTCCGGCGATGCGCATTCAGTTGGAGGAGACGTTTCCGTCGACGACGAGGCGACTACGGTGACTTTGTAAATCTCAAGATGATATGCCGACTCAGTCTTTCGAAGGTGCTCATAGGGATAGGGTGTGCCATTTATAAAAAAGTTCCATGTGTCTTACAAAAATGTGCACCCTGTATTAAAAAAGTTTGACGTGCGTTTGACAAATGTTCAACATGTATTTTTTTAAAAAAATCGACGTGTATCTGAAAAATGTTCAATTTGTATCTAAAATATATTCAATGTGTATTTGAAAACAGTACAAATGTATTTTAAAAAATGAATAAAAACACAAAAACACAAGAAGGAAAATAACAAACATAAAAAGGAAAGTAATACTTATACAAAAATCACATAAAAAATCAAGAAAAAAATTCATTTGGGACCTTCTAAAACCGATCTAATAAACCGGTTAATAGAAGTTTCCCAAAACCTCTCAAAGAAAAAAAAACAATGCACGTGGGCAAGCCCGCTAGCACTCGAACCAGAGGCGAGACGAGGTACTGTGCCGCAAAGAGCAAGATATAGCTCGCTAGTTCCACTCAAAAAAAAATAGCTCTCTTGACGAGACGTAGTCGAGTCTCCGCACAGATTCATTGCCTGATGGACCGGCCAAGTTAGCTTCCATTGCTACATGCGATTGCGGGTTAGGTGCCGGTTTTCACTGAATATTTTGCTTGTTTTTTATTTAACTTTGGTTTCTCTATTCTAATTTTTAATACATTTTTAATTTAATTTTTGTTCAAGAAAATGAAAATATTCACATATTTTTAAAAATAAGAACTGTAAAAAAATCGCCACGTATTTAGAAAATGTTCATCTTTATTATGAAATATGTTTATGTGTATTGGAAATAATGTTCACGGTGCAGAAAAAGTTAATCATGTATTAGAAAAATGTTCACCGTGTTTTAAAAATTGGTCACCATGTAATGGAAAAAATCAACATATTTTTGGAAATGCTCAACTTGAATTCTTTTTCTAAAGCTATTCAAGAATTTAAAATATACATGAATTTTTTTAAATTTAAAATTAACAAAGTGGGAGTAAAAGGAAAAAAGAGAACATGTATTTTACTAAGGACAGTGCTAACTTCCAACTGTTCGGAAGTTAAGCAACCTTCTCCAATCACTCTTTAATCATGCATGCAGTCACACACATGCAGATTTCCTTCACGCATGTAGACTATTTGGACAATAGCTGCATGCAGAAAATACAAAAAAACTGATGTCAGCAAAGATTTCATCTAAAAATAAAATTTAAAATGTTTTGTAGTTCAAACCATCGGTCCGATTGAAAAACTATTTTCACATAAAAGATTCGTCGCGACGAGGCCTTCGAAACTAGATCTCATGATATGTTCCGACGACTTTACTTTTTAGGTAAAAAGTTACCACGCCTATGCAAACCTAAGTTATCAAGGTTGTAGTAAATAAATTATCATGTTGTTTACACAGAAAATTACTAGGAATGAAAATGGTTCCTTTAACCTTCTCTTCACATGCACATGTGTGCATGCATTAGAGCAACTCTAGCAGACCCCGCATCCTCCCGACCCGCAAAACGTTTTTGCAGTTTGCGGAAAAATGCGTTTGCGGCCCGGCACGGACGGCCGCAGTTGTGGACCCTGCATAATGGACCCGTAAAAAAAGGATATTCCCAGAATATGCTTTTTACAGGTTGGGGTTGCGGCATCTGATCCCGCGCAGCTCCTCCCGGCCCTCAAAACTTAAATTTGCGACTTAATTTGATCTAGCATATTGCATTGCTTTGCTTTATTAACATTGGATACAAAAGGCATCACCAAATTTGGGGTGCTTTGGCGTGCTCGAAGTGAGCCGCAACACTTTCTTCGTGCAGTCGTCGCATTCTATGAGCGGCATCGGCAAGCCACAAAGACGTTGCGCGAGCGCCGAGCCCGGTGGACGGCCGGACGAGTCCATGCCCGCAAACCTTCGGCGACGGCGGGCGGACAAACTGGTACCTGCATGCGGCGATGCGCCCTTGCCTGGGCTGCGGGAGAGGCTCCCCGGCCACTCCATCGCTTGGGCAGCCACCGGCGGCCGGGAAAAGCCAAATCCGGCGGCCTGCGGTGAAGTGCCGTAGATCTGCAAATCCGGCGGCCCGCCGACGCGGGGGCGGGGGGGAGGTGGGGAGGCCTCGTGCGCGTGGTGGCCTTCCGGCGTGCTCCTGCCGGCCGCGGTCGCCGGATTCTTGGGCGGCGGCCGGCGGCGGCGCGAGGGGGAGAGGAGAGGTGGTTGGTGGGAGAACTCGCAGGATGAAATGTCCCCCACCAACCGCTCCCGCTTATATGCAGGGCACCGCAGCCGCGAGGGGAAACCCGCGTTTTCCCGGGTTGGACTCGGGATTTTTCCGCGCCCCCTATAATTTTTTGCGGGCTGGGGCGGAATGCGGGGTCTGATCGGGCTGGTTTTTCCGCCCCTACCCGCATTTTGACGGTTATTTTACGATTCGGGACGGAATGCGGGGTCTGCTAGAGTTGCTCTTAGAGGGAGATAAGAAATTTAATGTCATCCTAGATTCTTCCCTGTTTCAAAATTTCAAAATGTTTTATATCTCAGACCGTTGATCAGATCAAAAAATCGTTGTCACATAAAAAATACATCACGGTGAGACCTACGAAACTAGATCATATTTGATATGTTCTGATGACTTTTTTCATGCAAGTAGTTATCATCCTCGGCTTAGTAAGTTATCAACCCTATATATTATCATGTTATTTACACATGAGTTATCGCGGTATGTTTTCAACAACTTTTTTTATCGAGATAAAGTTATGGCGGTGTTTGTGCGGGAGTTATCAAGCCCGCGCTTCATATATTACCACGTTATTTACACATAAGTTATCGAGGCTATGTTTTCAAACAACTTCACCCCCCGCACTCAAATGTTACAACAATGTTTATATGTGAGCTATCAAGTCTACGATGTGTATATGAAAGTGCGTTATATCGACTAGAGGGGGGGTGAATAGGCGATTTTTATGAAAGTCTTCAAAACCTAAGAGTTATGAAGACAAACAGTGAAGATTATGCCTATTACTATGCAGCGGAAGTTAGATTACACTAGGCCAGCCATGGTCATGTATTCAATAGAGTGAAATCACAATGACAAACAGCTTCAGTGTAATAAGGATCAGGTAGGAAGAAGTTATGAAGCCAAACAGATCATACATTCATGTTGTGAAGACAAAAGATAAAGCAAGCACGCAATGGCTTCACAATGAATAACTGTAAGTAAAAAGGAAGTGTAGATGAAACCAGTGACACGTCGAAGACAATGATTTGTTGGACCAGTTCCAGTTGCTGTGACAACTGTACGTCTGGTTGGAGCGGCTAGGTATTTAAACCGAAGGACACACAGTCCCGGACACCCAGTCAAGGACACTTAGTCCAAGACACCCAGTCCTCACCGTTTTCTCCTTGAGCTAAGGTCACACAGACCTCGCCCAATCACTCTGGTAAGTCTTCAAGGTAGACTCCCAAACCTTCACAGACTTCGTTCACCGGCAATCCACAATTTCTCTTGGATGCTCAGAACGCGACGCCTAACCGTCTGGAGGATGCACAGTCCTCAAGTGTAATAAGTCTTCAGATCACACAGACACGAAGACTTAAGTGATGCCCAATTTACTCTGGCTCTGGGTGGTTAGGGCTTTTCTCCTCACTAGGAATTTTTCTCTCAAAGGCTTCGAGGTGGGTTGCTCTTAAACGACAAAAGCCGTGCACTGAAATCTGAGCAGCCAACCGTTTATGGTTGTGGGGGATGGACTATTTATAGCCACTTGGCAACCCGACCTGATCTGTCCGAAATGACCCTGGGTCACTAAGGAACTGACACGTGTACCAACGGTCGAATTTTGAACTCACACGGCAACTTTACTTGGGCTACAAGTAAAGCTGACTTGTCTGACTCTAGACAAGATTTTCTCTCAAAGTCTTCGCTCGAAGACATAGGATTTGAATTAGGCATCACTTCAGTCATTCTGACTGGTTCTCTTGGACCCCACTTAACAGTACGGTGATTCCTATGACACAACATAAATGAAATAAAACTATGAAGGATCTAAGTCTTCGAGTTCCATAAGCTTCATAGGGAGTCTTCTCATGTCATTGTCTTCAATATGAATATCTTCATAAACCACCATTGTCTTCAATGTCTTCGTACATTTTTAGGGGTCATCTCTGGTAATAAAACCGAATCAATGAGGGACTTCTACCTGTGTTTTCCTGCAATTCTCACAAACACGTTAGTCCCTCAACTAGGTTTGTCGTCAATACTCCAAAACCAACTAGGGGTGGCACTAGATGCACTTACAGTATATCACCTTGCTATTTACACAGAAGTTATCGAGAGAGCGTATGGTTTCAAACAACTTCCTCACCTCCCCTCACCCTTGGGTCAAAGTTACCGCGGTGTTTCTGCGTGCGTTATCATGTATACAGTGCGTATACTACCATGCTATTTACACGAAATTTATCGGCCTGGGCTAACTAAGTTATCAGCTCTTTTGTGTGTGTATATTACATGCTATTTACACACGATTTACCGATGGGTGTTTTTCAATAGCCCCACTCCCGGTCAAAAGTTATCACATCTGGACTAAGTAAGTTATCAACTCAGTTGTGCATATATTACCATGTTAGTTACGCATGAGTTACCGCGTCAAAATTATCAATCGTGTTGTATGTAAGTTAGGTATGCAATGCATAAATTACCATGTACTCGCACTAAAATTATCGGGGACATATTTCTTCAACTTTATTTTGCCGGGGTTAAAACTTATCAACGTGTTGCACATAAGTTATCAGGTTTGTGGTGTGTAAATTACCATGATATTCATCCAGGAGTTATCGGGAGTGTATTACAACAACCCCCTTCCCCGCCAAAGCTCTCGCATTGTTTTGTACGCAAGTTATCAGGTGTGTGGTGCGTAAATTACCATGTTCTTCACACATAAATCATTGGGGGTATGTTTTCAACAACCCCCTCCCCCACTCCCGCCAAAGTTATCACAATGATTGTACGCAAGTTATCAGATGTGCGATGTGTAAAATATCATGCTAACTACACATCGACCCCATCGTATTAACATTGTCCGTCAACACCATCGGGGCGTTTTGCGGCAACACCATCATAGCCATGCGAGTTGAATTATGTTCCACTCTAATAGCACTACATACATGGTTTTTTCTACAATGGTAATATAGAACCAAAAGACAAATATGAAAATTCCTTTTCGTTTACACAAGAACTAGATATAGAATAGACGGTTGTTGTGAAAATGTACTAATCCGACGAACAAGGATCAAATCCCATAAAGTACCCATGCAGTGGCTCAAGACCCATGCTTTAATCCCGTACAAAACGTGTGGCATGCATTTCTTTAGAACACATGCATGCTTATTAGTTGGCTAGCTAATCCAGCATTAATTGTTACGGAATTTCGGGCGGGAGAAAAATTCGCGGCAGGATCGGAGTAGATGAGAGTGTGGGAGGTGTGCTTTCAAAGGAAAGCGTTACTTAATCTCTATTTTTAATGTCTCAGTTGGTAGTCCGTGTTTCGGGTTTTATTTTTGTCTCATTATTTTCGTCCCACCATTTTCATCCGATCTTTTTCGCTGGTTTTTTTCGTCCCTTTCTCGCACCCCGAACTGCCCGACCCGCTAAAAAAATCCCCTCGTCCGATCCCCAACCTCCTCCCGATCCCGTCGCCGCTGCTGCCTACCCCGCCTCCTACCGGTGCGCTACCACTCCCGCCTCCTTCCGGCGCGCCGTCATCCCCGCCTCCTACCAGCACGCCGCCGGACCCTCCTTCTTCTCTGGAGCACCGCCACCCCGCTGCCCTCGCCATCTTCCCGAGCGCGCCGCTGCCGCCGTCTTCCCCAGAGCGCCACCGCCCCGCCACCCCCGCCCACGGGACCAGTGGTCCCATCGCCGGTCTCCCCCCACCCAGATCTGCCGGAGGCGCACCGGATCCTGCCTCACGGCCGGTTCTTGCGACTCGGCCGCCGCCCCAACCGCTGCAGCAGGCGAACACCTCCACTAGGTGCCCCGGCGGTTCGGACCCCCACCTGGCCCCTCCCTCGAACCCAGCGAGCCTCCGCCCCGACCTACTTCCCGCGCGAGGTCGCCTCCGCCTCCTCCTGGCGCACCGCCGCCCCCACCATCTCCACCTCCGCCTCCGCCGATGCCTCCTTCTCCACCTCCGTTCGCAAGCGATGGCGGCCGCGGTCTTCACCCCCAGCCACCATGGCTGCAGATCCACCCACGGCCGGTCGTCTAAGCTTCAAGCATGGATGGATGGATTCAGGAAGGTATCCTTCCTCCCTGGGTGGAGCGAGCTGCAGATCCCGTCCGGCCCTCCGGAACCGGCCATCTCCGCCTCCTCCTCGCCGCTGCCGCTGGGGATCACGTCTTCACCAAACGCGAGCTCCGCCCCATCCGACCGACCGCAAAGGGGTGAGTTTTCTTCATCCCGAACCCTCCTGATTTGCTTACTGCACTGTGAGAACTCAAACTTTTCTTCTTCAGAGATAGGACATGGCGGAAACAAAACTGCACGGCGATGTGCATTTCTGCAACACATCAGGTCTACATTTTCCATTGCCCTGGACTTATGAGTAAGTAGCATACAGAGTTCAGTCTGATTCTAAAGAACAAGAGTAGAAAATATATTCTGCCGAGTAGAAAATATCTTCAGGTCTACATTTTCCATTGCCCTGGACTTATGGCTATCTGATTGTAAAGAACAAGAGTAGAAAATATAGACATGCGTTTTCACATGTGTGCATTAAATTTCTTTTGATTCTGTTAATATATTTCTGTTGCAGACGGAAGAAAAAGCAATATGAAGTTCTTGTCTGCATCAAACTGCTTTCACTTATATTCTGCCGAATTTCCTCCTTCTATGGGACTGTACATGGGAATTATCTACAAGGGTTATGTCCTTTGCAGGTAGATTATCTTATAGGACGGGCGAAATGCAACAGAAGAAGCTCCTCCGCTGCTACTCGCCAAACTCCAAGCAAAAAGGACCTTCCACTTTCCTTGCTAATGGTGAGCAACTCAAAGATGTCTAAAAGGTTACGCTTAATATTTACCCTCCGTATCTTATTTACTTGACCATTACATGTATAGATGCTTTCAGAGAACATGTATATATAGCTGCAGATCTGTTATATCTGAACAATGGCAGATTTGACCATTACATGTATATACCTGCTAGGAGAGAACATTTATATCTATCAGTTGTTTTTCGATCATTAAGATATTACTTTCTCATCTTATTTCTAGGTATAAACACTGGTGTTGTTTTGTTTAATTTCGAAACATGCAGATTATCGTGTCTTCATCCCTGCGAAGTGACATTCTTTCCCAGTAATCTGTGCATGTGAAAATTATTTTCAAATGCGATTCTACTTGGTAGTTTTCATATTTCCAATGGCCCGTCAAGTGTGCATTTTCACGAGCTTCAGCAAACCCTTTTTCAGTCATCTGGTCCATGTACATACCAAGTGCTTGTTGAAATAAAAATGCAATTGGCCGCCAATTTTATCTTGCATGTATCACTGGTTAATTTTTTATAGTTAGTTTTATGTCTATATATTGTCAATATATCGAAAGTTTGGTCCTCTGAGTAAGCACTCGGTTCCTTGTTAGGTCTGGCTAGATCGATATTTAAGGGATCATTTTTAGTCCCAGTTTTCCACCTTGCATTAAAAGAATGCCTTTGTATCAATTACATGCTCTTTGTCTAGACTAACACTCAGATGGCTGAAACTCAAAGTTTCAGTATCAATATAGTAAAATTCTCCCAAATAGATAAGTATCAATTCACTTCTGGGTATTCATATTTTCTTTGTGTTTTAAATCTTCAATTATTCATCAATTTTAGTGCTACATATTCCTATTTGGATTATACTTGGTGCATCAAATTAATGAATCAGGAAACTCCTTTTTTGTTGTTTGGGCAGGGGCCTCAGTTTGTTCGGAATCAGATACAACCATTTGATCCATTATTGTTCGTGGGCATCATATTTAAAAAAAATATTTTTTGGATTTTGTAAAGTTTGCGGTTAATAAGCCGGTGAGAGCTGATGGTTCAGTTAGATCCTGCATTTACTTGACCTCTTTCTCTGTCAGGTAAATTACCATGGTACTTATCTAATGCGATTTGTAAAGTTTTACCAATCTGGTGAGCATATGAGACTGCAATATTGTGTTCACTCTCAGGATTAAACTGCTTGCTGTGTAATTCGCCTCTTATTATTTCCATGAAATAACAGTAGTTTTCTTGTCTAACTTCATTTGATTTTGTATGCAGGAGAATATTCAATACCAAGATTTATGATTTGGCATAAGTGAGATGACATACAAGTGAGTTTAATTCGTGAGAGTGAAATAGCAACAGTTTAATTATCATACCGCCGGCAGCTGCACCTCAACTGCGGAAAAAGAAATCTTGAAGAACCAAGACCACCACCAGCTGGAAGAAGGTAAAAGTCCTTTTTTCTTCTTCTCCCTCCTCATTTGATTTCCATTTCCTCGCAGCTCTAGGTAATTTCGTGACCTACCTCTTGGTAAGTCACCTATCTGCAGAATGCATAGTGTGTGTGCGTGTGTGTGTGTGTGTGTGTGTCAGATATACAGTGAAAAAACACCACAATGCAAGTGTCAGATCCTGTTCTTGGTGCAATTTTGCAACTATGTTCTGGACTGTAAGCAACTGCTTCATGTTAAACTAAAGCTCCAATCAGGCTTGTGGCTCTTTTGTTTACATTATGAGTAGTTGTTCTTATAAGATGTTCGTTATCTAGGTAAAACTTGGGAACATGTATGGATGGACAATACTATATGGATTTGGTCATTTTATTGACTAATTATACAGCGTATGAACTTATAGAGTTTAGAGTTGTTTATCCTGTTCTAATGCTGGAGTTAAAAGTTTCATGTAGCTAATGCCATCATCTTTATAATAGAGCGGCAACATACTCCGTAAGTTTTCACCCTACTCTAGGAAGCCATTTCATCAGTTTTTGGCTTCTGACACACTCGGAGCAACAAATTTTGTGCTGCTAATTGCATTGTCCTCTCTGTTCTCTCTCTTTGCACTTACTTGTGATTTTTGCTTATGTCCGCGTACAGATTTCATCCAGAAAATTTAGTCCTAGGGACTTTGATATACAATGATACACCAAAGCAAGCAAAGAAGCCAAAAGAAGTTAAATGTTTTTACCTGCTGCTGGCATCCGATGAGCAGTTGCAGGTGTCAACCATAGGTAATTCTTGTAAGATACTTTCACATTTCTCTAATTTACTTAAGTAAATCTTCATCAGTTTGGCTTTAGGTGAAAATGCCTGCTTGAGAATTTAGGGAAAATTACATATTACCTTTAGGGCTTTCAGTTCATGAAGTAATTGACCTCATTTTTGCTTGTTTATTCTGTAGTATTGTTATATGAAGTGAGAGTTGCATGTGCTTATCTGAAGCTTATACTAATAATTTGCCTCCCTAATTGTGGCTGATCTGGAGCTCATACCCATGTTGGGTGAGTATCTCCCTCTCTGTTTGTTGGGCTGTCGGCAGCTCCTTTTTGCTGCGTCTCTGTATACTATAACCACTATCCCTAAAATAAGTAAACTATAACCACACTCTTTGATCATATTATTTAGAAGAAAAAAGATTAGAGATGCATTTATTCATATTAATGTAGACTGTGCCTGATCCAAGAAATAGAAGACTTGTACATTGATTGCATCCACCGATAAAATCCCAAATGTGTGTGGGCAAGACTATCTTCGTGTTTTGATAATATAAAAAATAGTAGGTAAGTGTCAATCTGTTGCTGGTTCAGAATTTGATAAGGTTGAAAACTTTGTATGAAAATCTTTGTAATTCTTTTGAGTTGTGGAAGAGACAGCTGGGATGACTTTGATAATATGCATTGGATGGCGGAGGACGAAAAATAAATAAGGTGGGGCGGCTCTGAAGCATAAAAAAATTCCAATGGAAAACGAAAGTAGTTCATGCACACTAAAATGCACACAAATACTTTTTAAAATCATGCTATTGTCCGGTCATTTTCTCAAAATGACACTAAAATTTGAATAATAATTACTTCTCTCCTTTTGTCTTCCATTTTCCCGTCCAGTACATTTTCCTCTTTTTAGTTCATTGGAAAAATTGACACACAGCGGCCGCTAAATTTTTTGAGAAGACGAACCATGGAGATTGGAGATGAAGAGCTGATCGCCGCCCCTGTGTACCTATTCTGATTGGAGTTCTTATTACAGTTACATGATCATGTGACAGCATGGCATCGGACAACACGGCCTTCACCTTAATGCACCCCAAAGGTGGTCATCGCCGAAGCACGCCAAGGGTGAGCCATAACCATACCGTTGACCCACCGGCGTGGTGAGGACAAATTGCATAGTATCATGTTTTTCAGTTAAAACCTGAGAACAGAAAGACGTATCTAACACAGTATGTAAAATTTGTAAGCTCATATGAAAATAGCTGAGATCAAATTAGGTAAGCACGTTCTTGCAAGCGATGTATTTTCTCCTTACGAGAATTACCAGTTGCATATATAATATACTGTAGTAGCCTATATTCATGCACTCTCATTTTTGCTGAATAATTCATGATCAATACTAGATTTTTTTAAAGGAAGCCACTTCAACTTAGTTTGAGCTCTCATGTTGTCGAATGAATCAGCAAATATGTTATATGTGGCTTTTATAAATTGACACAATGTTTCTGATTTCCAACATAACAAAATTATATGTTTCGTCCAGTCAGGTTTTTTACCCCATTATGTAATCGGCTCAGGTGACAATAGTATCTTCATTGTTCTTCTCATGACCATTTCCAAACTCAGGCTGGCCGATTTACATGAAATTAATTTCCTCAGTTGTGGTGGCAAATATAATACACATAATCCATATTGTTATGCACTAGGGTGTGTGTGTGAAATAGATAGATTATGGTCACGTACCCAATAAGATGGATATGTGTGTGTGTTAGAGAGAGAGAGAGAGGAGAGAGGGGAGAGGGGGAGAGAGTGAGGAAGAGGGAGGGAGAGAGTGTGTGTGAGGATTTGATTGTAGAAAAGGTCGCCAATGTCACTTGATATGTATGAGAATGTTAAATGTAATATTAACATAATTAATATTGAATTCTTAAAGTTAATGCGGTCTCGTTGCAACGCACGGGCGTTCTTCTAGTACCGATAGTATCGGAAACTCAGGCCAAAATATCGGGAGAGAGGGAAGACACGCGCGTGCCCGTGACGAAGAGGTCGTGCGGACCTGTAGCTAACGTCCAGTCGGCAGGAATATAGCTTTCTCGTTTTTTACTAATGAAGAAAGGAAAATATCAAGTAAACAAAAATAAAAAAAGGGAGGAAAAGTAAAAAAAACCAAAATAAAATAGAAACAAAATGAAAGAAAACTAAGAGAAAAATGAAGCAATGAAAAAACAAAAAATATATAGCCGCAAGATCGCAACGGACGAACATCGGGAATGCGTCTAAACAGGGCCAGCCCAATTCACGCCGTTATAGGCATTTAGGCACCTAGGCGTTAAATAGGGATTGCCCTAGGGATAACACCGAAAATACGAAAAACCAAAGCCCATGTCATTCCAAAGGTGCTGAAGAGAGGTGCCATGATGCAAAAGGATAACACCGGAAACATGATGAGGATTTCCACGACTGTATGGGAAGGTGTTTCGTCCATTTGGAGGCCTGAGACCTTGTACAATGCAAGATGCTTAAAAAAATAAACCAGATTCTTAATTATAGGTGCTTATTTACACAGAGTAGACGCTTAATTAGGCACCTCTCCTGTAGAGACAAGCACCGGTGCTTGAAAAAAACTCGGTTTATTTTACTAAGAGCCTCCCATGAACACCTTTGCATTGTAAGCACAAGAATGGCTAGGAGAAGTTGGCTGTTGATTTTGGGTTGTCAGTATTGTTTGAGTTGCTTAGTTTTTGATTGAGGACGTTTAATAGCTTTCTATTTTGTTTTGCTATGTCATCCTACTTTATTTGCTTCTGTTTGAGTAATGAACCTATTTACTTCCGCATGAGCTTTTGGATTGGTGGTAGGTTAGCTTGGTGTCGTCGGGTTTTCGGTCTGCATTGGGTGTTTCGATGACGAGCACCTACAATGGGTTTTTCAACAATTCGTTGGGCTCACTTTCCCCTTTCTCATCTCCTCTACTCTTTCTGATTCAGCGGTTCCATTTTTGTTATTCAGTTAATGGAAAATGGTTAGGCCCTATTAAAATATTTCCTCCTGATGGTGGGTCTAGCGCACATATTTTTTTCTTGGTTGTTTACATTTTCTTTTGTGAAATCCATCATTGGCTAAACAATCATTCATTTATGCTATTGCGGGCTTTACTCCCACTATAGCTATTGTACGGTTGGCCCCAATAATGACTTTTATGATCTCGTTTGTTTTTTATCACCTAAAAAGTCATGGGATCAAGAAAAGAAATGTGAAAATGTAGTTATAAATGTGAAAAGCCAATACGTCAATGCCTTGTCCCATGAATTAGGCATCCTTTCTGATGGATGAATGAGGAGACTTCATCGAGTTTTTCCGTACCATGACTAGAATCCAGGGCCTAACCTTTTGTTTTTTTTTTTGCTTTTTTTGCTTTTTTTTCTTTTCCTGCCAATATTATTTTGATATGTGTAAATCTATTATATATTGCTTTCATGCATGAATGTTACTTTTCTTATGATAAATGTATTTAGTAAAAACATTAAAAAAATCCCGTGATACATAACATTTATTTGGAAATAGAGAAATATGTTTCTTTATTCCACAACATGTTGTTTGAAATATATAAGCAATTATTTTTCTCATACATGCATGTGGTTCTTCTAATACGGGAACAATTCTTTCCAAAATAGTAACATTATTTGTTATACCGAAAAGTTTCTTATACCAATGCATACATTTTCCAATTTGAAAATTGGTTTACAAATTAGTATGCAAAGTATAAATTTGATATCTATGAAGGGAAGAAAATATATGTTACTTAATGGCGGGCCGCATTAATTGCGGTCCATGAAGAACGTGTGTAGGTGTCAAGGTCCCGATGCCGCAAGCGCGACTACTATTTATCGCCTTAAGCGATACAAGCAACTTCTATCGGTGAAGCTTTTTCCTCCCCCGCCTCATATTGGGCCGGCCCATTCATGTGTGCGCAGTGTAAAAAGAACAAAGAAATGTGCGAGAAGCAGGGGTCGAACCGAGGTCTCCATGGCAATCTCGCTCGTTTGGTTGCGAGAGATTCATCCTCCCGGGAACCCCACTCTTTCCCTGGGCAGCTGCCACCCGTCGATGCCCTCCCTGGGGCTGCGTGGCTGTTCATTTGGTCAACCCGGCCCCATACCTGTTAGGGCATGTCCAATGCCTGGCCGCTTGCACGAGCGCTTAGGAAAATAAAAGAAAAGTTAAATCTCACGTAGCAGCGGCTGTAGCATCCAATCCTCCAACGCTAATGACAAGGCTACGCGCTTAATATGGCACACTTCGAGTCCTAGCGCAGAAGGAAAAGAGGTCTAGCGCCCGGCGCGAGAAGTTGCGTCGACGCAAGCGTGAATCCTGGGCTTAGCTGGGAACAAAAAAAAAGGGCTGGGATTTGGGGCATAACGGCTGGGGATTTGACCCTAGCGCCCGGGCTAAGCGCCTCCATTGTAGGTGCCCTTAGACCCCTGGGCTAAATAAAAACCACCCCTAACCCATGGAAGATTTCCCCGTCGCTCGTTGAAACTCTGGGGGCACCGTCGCCGTTCTGGACGAGCACATCCCATCGCCGCCACTATGCAACACCTGCTCACCCCACCCACTCTGGCCTGTCCTCTCGCCCCACCTTCCTCACGAGCTTGAGCCCTGAAAGAACAAAATTCCTCGGGAGAGCATACACGTGTGTGCTCAGCCATGGCTGGCTCCGATACAACCACAATTTTGCTGGAATCAACAGATTTGTGACCAGACTGTGTGAGTTCCTCATCTACTACTTGGTGAAACTAAATTAAGAATTCACCCTCTTCCCTGCAGCCCGCGGCTGGAGGAGCTGATTTGGCCGAGGTTGAAGATGAATCTCGCTAGCTCGCTGGATGCGAGGAGAGTCTTGTTTTTTTTTTTTTGCTATTCTCTCTTTTCTTCGCAGAGGCCAGAGAACCTCATCCCCTGAGGTGCCAAATGGTGATGTGATTATACCCCATGGATTCCAATGTGTAAAGGAAATTATGGCCGTGCTTTTTGTACCCTAGAATTTCTCTCACTCGTAACCAAACATAGCCTTTGTGATAAGAACTAGCGGCACATTCTACTTGGGGCTACAGCCATTTTCTTCAGGGTTTATTCTTCTTTTGTTTTTTGTTTTTGTCTTTGACAGTTTTTTTCCCTTTTTTGTTTGGTTTTCTTTTCTTCTTTTCCATTTTTTGTTTGGTTTTCTTTTTCTTCTCCATTTTTGTTTGGTTTTCTTTTTTCTTCTCCATTTTGTATTTTTTTTGTTTTTTCTTATGTTCGTTTTTGTTTTCACTCTATATTTTTTGTATATATTAAAATAGTTTTTTTAATAAGTGATCAGCATTTTATGTATACATGTTCAACATTGTCCGAACACTTATTCAACATTTTTTAAATACTTGTTCAACATTTTAATACTTATTAAGTATTTTTAAAATACTTGTTCAACATTTCAAATACTCGTTCAACAATTTTTAGATAATTTTGAATTTTTTTAATACTTATTCAACATTTTTTAAATGATTTTTCAACATTGTATTCACAAATGCTTCATAAAAAATTTTATATACATGATCAAAAAGATTCATCATTTCTTTAATACATGGTCAACATTCTTTCTATACACATTTAACATTTTTTAAATGCTTGCTTAACATTTTAAATTACTTGTTCAACATTCTTTCAAATGGTTGATTAACATTTTTATATACATGATCAATAGAATTCACCTGTTTTTACTACATGGTCAACATTTGTCAAATGCTTGATTAAAAAATTTCAAATGCGTGTTCAAATTGTTTTTTCAAATACTTGATTAACATTTTTATATACATGATCAATAGAATTCATCTGTTTTTACTACATGGTCAACATTTTTAAAATGCTTGATTAAATTTTTTCAAATGCTTGTTCAATTTATTTTTTCAAATGCTTGATTAACATTTTTATATACATGATCAATATTCTTTGAAATACCTGTTCAACATTTTTCAAATACTTGATCAACATTTTTCAAATATTTGTTCAATATTTTTCAAATACTTGTTCAACATTTTTAAATACTTGTTCAACATGTTTCAAATGTTTTTTTAGAGTGCTTTTGTAATACATATATATATATATATAATGTATCGAATTAAAAAAAGCAAAAAAACGAAATCAGAAAACGTAAAAAAAAAAGAGGAAAACGAGGCTGTGGCCTCTCTCGCGCCTGGGCCGGCACAATTTGTCCTCCCAGAAAGCGAGAAACAGGGGCGCCCATGCAAGCACCCCATTCGGCCTGCGGATTGAAATCCTCTTAGCTCTAGGCCTATTCCCGGCCCATGGCCATCGATTCGCTGACACGACGCTCGCGGACAGCAGCCACCGCTCGAATCTCCGCGCCGGCTCCGGCCACGGAAGTTCCACCCCACCATCACCATGGCTCAGTCTCCAGGCCGCGCCGCCTCCGCCGTGCGGCTCTTCGACGCGCACTGCCACCTGCAGGACCCCCGCATCGCGGCGGCCGCCCCCTCCCTCATACGCGCCGCCACAGCCTCCGGCGTCGGCCGGTTCGCGGTCAACGGCACCTCCGAGGTACGCCCCGCCCCTGCCTCGTGCTTGAACGCGAGCGACCGCTCCTCCATGACTCCTTGTCTACTGGACGAGCGCAGAAAGACTGGCACCTGGTGAAGCAGATGGCCCAGGAGCACCCGGCTGTCATCCCCTGCTTCGGCCTCCACCCATGGCAAGATTCCTTGGCCGCTTCTCGCGGTGTGCTGCTGCTTATGCTATCCGGATTTTAAAACCGTGAATTTGGTAGGTGGGTGCCGGAGAGGTCGCCCGATTGGATGGATTCGCTCCGGCAGTTCTTCTCGGAGACCCCAGAGGCGGCTGTTGGAGAGGTGGGCAGGGCTGTACTTGTCAATTTGTTACTTACTCTTCTAGGTTACTTACTCTAGAGAGTCAAAAACGCTCTTATGTTATGGGACGGAGAGAGTACTAGCAAAGTAGCCAGCAATAAAACTGCGGTAATATGTACTGTAATAGACTGGACTGCTACAAAGTGCAAACCAAGGCTTACCTACAAGCATTAGTTCTCCAATATGATGTAAATTATGATCATCTTGTTTTGCAACTCATTAAATTTATCAGGCAATAGGGTATATTTATCTGTCGCCTCTGCTTACTGTAACAGTGTAACTCTATAGCCGAGATGACTGTTTCTGAATTTAACCTAATAGACTGCCCTAGTTTGGCAGCATAGTTTTTGCAAAACCGTAGTTCTAAACACCACAGTTTTTCTCACTTCGGTTTACAAAAAAGAGGTCGAAACCTCTTTCTGAAATACTGCAAAAAAACACCGTATTCGGGATACTACGGTTTATAAAACTGTGGTATTTATCAATGCCGAACAAATCAAAATTTTCAAAACCATGGTCTCACAGTATTCACCAAATAGTCCAAAAAAGAAAAACTGAGCTGCCAAACACAGCCAATTTATTCTTCTGTTTCCTTTTGGCATGTGCAATACGAGACTTGTGCAATTATATATTCTCATATGTCGCTATTTGTTTCTAGAATATTCTCATATGTCACTATTATGCAGACTGGTCTGGACAAGGGATCGCATGGAAAAACTATTGACTTCGGAGAACAGGTTTGTTAGCACGGGCCCCTCTGCACTTCTTGTTGAATATGATTTTTTTTACCAATGGATTCAGCTACATGATAATGGATATAACCATTTAGCTTTGTCACTATAGCTTTAATTGTACCCCTTTACCTTTTACCTTAAGCATAACAATGTTAACACAGGTTGAAGTATTCCAACGACAACTTGAACTTGCTAAGGAATTGGAGAAACCTGTTTCTGTTCATTGTGTACGTGCCTTCGGCGATCTTCTGGAAATACTAAAGTAAGGAAAGGATGTTTGGTCTTTATCATCTTTTTAGTTCTTGTCAGTATCTAGTTCAATATGACAGGTAGTGATAGGTTGTTTGTCCAGGTTCTTAGTAAGGTTTGCAGTTAGGGTTTTTTCATCACAATTCCAAAACAGAATATATTGCTCTTCCTAGATATATATGTCATACTGAAGAGCAGGTTCCATACTTCTAGTCTAGTATGGATGTCCTGTAGTTTCTCATCTCTTTGTCTACAAATAAATGTTATGCTGTGTTAACATTTTGGCTGCCTGCAGGCATACTGGGCCTTTCCCAGCAGGTGTGCTGTTGCATTCTTATCTGGGGTCTGCAGAAATGGTGCCCGGCCTTGCAAATTTAGGTTGTTACTTTTCGTTGTCTGGTTTCCTTACAGGCATGAAATCGAGTAAGGCAAAGAAAATGCTCAAAGCAGTAAGTCGGTCATGCCTGTATTTTTCCCTGGGAGTAGTTATGGATTCAACTATGGAAAATCAAACGTTTTTTATGGCAATTTATGTTTGCCGATGGTGGCAAGTTTAGTTGGCAAGCATGGCAAATCCGCCTCAGTTCATTTTCCCCCCCAGGAAAGTGCCGTGCTTGCAAACTAAATTTGCCATCCTCGCCCCAACATAAATTGCATAAAAACGTTTGATTTGCCATGGTTAAAAATCTGACGTCAGATTTTTAACATTACCGTAAATCTCTTTGGCACCACCAATGAAATGCATTTGTATTTGTTCTAGATACCCTTGGACAGAATTCTACTAGAGACAGATGCGCCAGATGCAGTACCAAAGTTGGACAATGTTTCTCTAGTCACAGTCCCTGTGGACACTTCAGATGCAGATGCTGAAAAGTCTCACAGCGATTCGGCCTCTCAGGCGGACATGCCTTCAAAAGAATCCTTGAACCATCCAGCTAACATCCACATTGTAAGATTTGTGTCCTGACACCTTTGCCTGATACTCCCTCCGTAAAGAAATATAAGAGCGTTTAGATCACTACTCTAGTGATTTAAACGCTCTTATATTTCTTTACAGAGGGAGTACTTTTGTTAGCAAATCTTCATGGTACATGTTGCACGAGCTCCTTGCTACATCTCTTATTTTAAACAGTGTCCTAATAATGAAAATATTCTTGTGCATACTACGATGTATACGAAGGCCTAAACCTTTCTAGGATAGACACAATATTTTCTCTCAATACTCCATTAACATTACTGTACTGACTAGCATACTGCGATGTATACGAAGACCTAAACCTTTCTAGGGATAGACACAATATTTTCTCTGAATACTCCACTATTTCAACATTACTGTGCCCTGTTCAGTACGATGCCATTTCTGTGCTTACTGTTTTCAAAGTGTACCCTGCTGTTTCCAAACCATCCATCTGAAGTATTGTTTAATTGATCCACTCCCAGCTCACTGGCACGATTGTCACTACTCCATCTGTCCAACAATGGCTTGTTTACTTGACAAGCTCTCGTTCTCACACAAAATGATGATGGATTAAGGAAATTATCATTCTGGTATAAACCGTGCCTTTCCATGTTCCTTTCAGGTTTTGAAGTATGTGGCATCCCTGCTTGAAATGCCGGAAGCAGAACTCGCCGAGGCGAGCTACAGGAACGCCACCAAACTGTTCTCCTACCCTGGATCCAAAGTTCATCCCGAAGCTGAAACTGCGTGAATGGGGTGGTGCGGATGGCCACCCAATACGAACCATGCTATCGGAATCCTGGTGCGTTCTGCCTCTGGATGTTCCCTGTATACCGCATGTATATTGTTGTACTATGTATATATAATCGGCCCAAGACAAGGTAGCAATCAGAGATGAAATAAGAAAGCGGCTCATGGCTGGCCGTGCCATGTTGCCAAATTCCCCTTACAATATTACTCTACTCCCTCCGTTCACTATTACAAGATGTCAATATGGACTACATACTGATTGAAATAAGTCAACAAGCACACTAAAACATACTCCGTCCGTCCCTTAGCTTGAAAAATGATCTTATTCGTGGGATGCAGGGAGCATATATATACATCCGAATCAGAAAAAATGTTAAGAGTAGAACATCTTGTAATTCAGAACTACTAGTTCTTACATTGAACTATGTACTGTCCTATCAGAAAGGAGGCTCCGATCGCATCCGCGTGCCCTGTCAAGTAACCTGGGAATCTCTCATCACACGTACTATCAGAGCATTGTGCGCGGTGACTGGACTCGAACCGAACGCGCAATCTGCTAAAACTAGTAGGATGACAAGATAACAAAAGTTTACTTCGATCCTCATACGATAGGCCTAGTAGGCTCACCAGTTCCAGTTCCAATACCTTAGACCTCTCCCAATGCAATGGTGCTTAGATGAGGTGCTAAGTGCATTAAATACCTTAGCAACTCAACTTCCCAATGCATAGGTGCTTAACTTGTTGTTGCTAAGCACACTTTATTTAATGAGTTAACACCTAAAGTCTTTCATGCATTGGTCAAATTGTTTCATTTAAGTGGTTTGCCTAGGTTCTCGCGCTTGGCATTGGTTCTTCCTGGGGTTACCAAAATGCTCTCTCCCCTCTTTAAATGATGTGTCATGTCATTTTTCCGCTTATGTGGCATGCTTAGCATCTGTCCACGGTGGAGCACTGGGAAGGGCCTAAATCCTTATCGTTAACCGCATCACCCACCTAAGATAACACCCGTTGTAAACCAGCGAAAGATCTTTTTTGCCTGCCGAGTGGAACCCGTCGCTATCCGGCAAGAGGGGGGCGAGCATTCCCTGGGCCCCGCGCGCGCGTAGTGCGCGTCCACCTCCCGATCCGACCGCTGATCGAGACCGATCCGACGGAGCGGAGTGTGGCGGCGTAGGATTCGGCACACGCACACTCCCGCTCGCTAGCTCGCTTTAGACTTTCGGCGCCGCGTGAAGGAACAAAATCGTTTGCGCGTGAACGGATCAGAAAGTCGCCACTTGATCGGCCGTCAGCATCGGGAAGAACGTCGGAAAACGTTTGGGCGCGAGCAAGAACACTGCAAAGTAACGAAGAAACCCAAGCAGTAGTAGTGATCCTGGACGGCTGGACATAGAGACAAAAGGTGAACATATGTAGTATGGCTGTGTACATCTGGTCTGATCTCATCTGATCCCGGAGCGAGCAAGAAGCAGCAGAGCAAACTAATTAGACAGGCGCGTACGTGTCGAAAGAAGAGAAGCTACTGCATGCGCACGGAAGAATGGTATTCGGCAGGTGAAGCAACTGCAAGCTACGTACAAGTAAGCAGGTCGCTAAGCGGCTGCGTGTGCGCCCGGCGCCGGAGGCTCCGGCGCGTCGACAGGGCGGCGGCGGCCGCAGCGGCACGGGCCGGAGGCGAAGAGGGAGAGCCAGGCGAGGACGGGGGTGCCGAGGAGGACCAGCCCCGCGGGCACCATCCAGAGCCGCGCGTGCGCCGGGTGGAACGCCAGCGCCCACCACACCAGCAGCGCCGCGCCGCCCAGGCCCACCGCCACCAGGCTCGCCGCCGTGGCGGCCACGGACGAGAACGACGACGACGACGACGCCACCTTCGCCGCGGCCCCGGGCTTCGGAGGCCCCGCACCCGCCTCCATGGAAGGCTACGTACGCGCCTGGCACCGCCCGGCCGTCGTCAACAGACCGAGTCCAAGTGTTGCGCGCATATATACCCGCGTGGGCGCGTGGCGTGGCGTGGCGTGGCCGGAAGCTGCACCGGCGGCGCTGCGCAGAACAGTCCCGTAAAAAACGTGCGCTACCAGTCTCTACTCTCTACTGCTTCGCACTTATGCACCTCTGTACACCGCACGTACGCCGGTATATATTACCGTCCGTCGGTCGCTCCGAATGGTTCCTTTCGACAACAGCGATCTACTTTCCGGCCTTCACAAAGGAGCCAAAGGCAAACAGCGGAGAGAAGGAAAAAGAAAAGAAAATTGCCGCGCGTCAAAGTCACCGTCGTCCGTCACGTTCTACACGTTTGCAGACGTGCAGCAAGTGTTGCGCCGGGGAGGAGATATTCCGCGATGCGGTGCATGCACGCCGATCTCCTCGTTCATCCGTATCGACGCTGGAACAAGGCGCGGACGTTGACGGGCCACGCATCGGCGGCGCCGCCGTCGACGATCCTGCCGGCGACGATGAAGTTGACGGCCTCGGTCGGGTGGAACGCGTCCCAGAACACGTACTTGGAGCGGTCCTCGCACAGGGTGGCGGAGCTCGAGTTGGCGACGCCCATGCAGAGGAACGGCGGGAAGCTGCCGCCGCAGCAAGGGTCCAGCGCCTCCTCGAAACCTACGACACAGATCCAACTCTCAGTCCACGAAATGCGAACCTGCCTGCAGCACGCAAGAAAGAAAATCCTGCTACCGTATTGACGGTGCTGCCGGATGATCTCCATGACGATGCCGTGGGTGTTGGTGTAGACGAACGCGCTCTCCGGGCCCGTCTCCTGGTTCAGCCTGCCGATCATCCTCTTCAGCCTCCTGTTGTAGCCTTCGCAGAGCCTGTTCACAGCCGCCGAACACTCGCCCGCAGGGATGAACTCCAGGGCGCGCACGTACGGTATGCAGCCCAGCGGGCCGACGTCGGCGATGACAAATTTCCTAGCCCCGAGCTCGTTCAGCCGCTTCGTTTTGGAAGCGAATTGCAAGATGGTGAGCTCAGAACGGGAGCAAAGCAGAGAAAATTACAGTGCTGGTGACTAGCGAGTTAGAGGTGATCGAGTGGCACCTTGAGATGAAATGCCAACTTGGCAACCAAGGCGTCCTGGAAAACTGCAGGGTCAGGTTTCTGTCGTCCGAAGAATGGCACTGCAGGTGAGAGGTACTCCAGGATGTCATTGGATCCAGCAGCCACCGTGAAGAGCGCGTTCCCCAAGAAGTCGGCCGTGGCATTCTCCCCCATGGTCTCCATTACCTGAGCTCTGGTCTTCTCAAAGTAGCTGATTTGCTGTCCTAGTGGCACCCTTCCGATCTGCCAACCCAACCACATTTTCACACAATTGCAATTCAGACAGACAGACAGAAAACAAACCAAGGGAAGTATACAAGTTGAACAGAAAAATCACTTACATAGAAGGAACCGGTCTCGTCGAAAATGCCGGAAGAACCAGAAGCATAGTTGGCTCCACTATTGATCACTTCAGCACTAGAGTTTGGGGCCAAGTAGGGAGGAGCAAAGCTCTCCTGCCCCAAGGCTTCACCTGAGGGAATAGCACCAAGACATTTTCGTCAGATAAAACATGGACAGTCTAAACAAAGTTTCTCATGAAAACCCATACTTGCTACTATTACCAATGACATCCGCAATGGTCCTGCCGTTTGTGAATCTCCCGGTCGGCTTGCCGCCAGAAAACGAGAAGTCGACGCCGTATGGCGGGGTGTTGGCCTTGGAGAGGGTCACGAGATAGTCGTTGTTCCCCGCGTCGACGAGGGAGTCGCCGAAGATGAAGAAAGCATGAGGCGATGCCGGAGATGGGCGAAACAGGAGCAAGATCACTGCTGTGAAGAGGGAGGGGCAGCAGCGGGGAGGGAGCACGGCCATCCTATGCTGAATCGTGGAACGTCTCTAGGTAGGACTGCATATATCCAATTCTCGTACGCTGGGCGCACTGGCATGCTGCATGCTTATGGTGCCTGCTGCATCGTATCCGTAGTACCGTTTGACAAGGTCATTGTCTGACTGCTTCAAGAGGAGATTGAACTGTCCCAACTGAATCTGGATGAGAAGATTGGGCGCAGTACAGGCGAGCTGTCAGACATGCTAATGGCTGCTATCTTGTTCGGCTAACGGGGGAATGCATCTGTCTTACAAAATAATAATAAGTTTCCACAGCTGCACTGACAATAGAGAATGGCAGATGCATCCGTACTAAGGCAAATGCATTTATAAAGCCATTCACTGGCAATACCGAATGCATCCCCTTGGAAAAATGGAATATATACTGCCATTTGCTGATAACGTTCCACAATGACTTATCATAAAATTTGTATAAGAACAGTGCAGGGATCACTAGCTTTCTAGGTACATAATCTAGTCGAAGTTCACTGTGACTACTCGTTCACTTATATAGGAACCACATGATGCAATCTTTCACACGTTGTCGTCAGTTAACGATTATAATGTACACTGAAATCTGCAGTACCTACAAACTATAATTGGCTTGGCTAACCGTTTCTACTCACACAAACTAGAGGAACGGCCAATCAATCAACTAAACAAAAAAAGAAGCAAAAATAACTCCATTAACATTACATACAATCCCATACTATCTCGCTATCATATCATACCCAAGCTTGTCTTGCTTCTCTGGGAGCATCAAACACAGCCACGTCTGGGGCCTTCCTCATGGACCTACTCAACTGAAACACGGGGTGCCTGCACAGCCTCTCCACACCTTTCCTGAAACTAAATCTGTCGAACAAGCCCTCCGCGTTTCTGCTACCAAATTCTTTTCCGGAACTGTTCACTCGGCTATTCAGATCGCTGTGACGTGGAGGAACTCCACTGTGGCACTTATTGTGGTCCATATCACACTTCTTCTCTTGTTCTTCGAAATCATTTTTGGAGTTATGGAGGACTTGTTGAGCCTCAGATAGGAACTGTTCGGAAATAGCCTTATCAATCATCGGGTGATCGACCCTCTCCTGAGTTGAACAAGTGAACGGTTTCGCCAAATGCTCCGGCGCCTGAGGTTCGTCTTGGTCATTTGGGGAATCGGAGCATGACTGCAATGTCATGGATGCTGCAGCTGTCTCCTCCCTTTCCCTTACGGTCCTTACGATCAAAGTCCTGAGGAAATTCATCACCTGAACTGCATGCATCAGGGCGGTTAATGGATCGGCCATCTGGAAGAGAAATACCATGGGGTTAGTGTATGCTCGCGGATGTGCTTGGTCACACAGGGTTTGCTCTGCAGGTAAGAATAACAAATAGTAGTATTTCCAATAACCTGAGTCATGTTTGGAGCAAAAACCATAGCGATGTTTCGTGCATTCATCTTGTTGTAGTTTTCAAGCTCCACAACATCGGCCATTAGATTAATAGCCCAGTTAAGTAATGCTGCTTCAACTGGCGGTAGCATAGAAGCAAGGAGAGCGCACTCCTCTTCTGTGTTGCAGTGCATTACTTGCTCTGGAGTCAGCGTGTCCAATACTCCTGTTGGAAGTTCCCGAAACCATGCCTGCAAAAGAGCACGATAGGTCACGAGAGGATGTACGAGAAAAATGGTTAAATAATGTTTATCTAAATGTAGCCATTGCCCACAAATATCTCTCTCATTTTCAGTTTCATGCTACTGCTCAAACTTAATGTGTATGGTTCCTTCCTGAATGTTCATCTTTAAGGCTCTAAACATGTTGGTTTTGCAGAGAAATTGCGCTCACAGCATACTGTCTGCTAGTCTTAGGTATCTCTTGAAGTTGAAAATAAAAGAGAGTTAGCGTTACAGCGGAAGTTCTCAGCACCTTTATCAACCCAGCCAGGCAATGTAAGTCAACTTCATCCGGAACTACGCCGCTGTTTAATTGGTCTCTGACGCAGATTTCTTGACCATTCTCTGCGTTAATTCTGAAGATCCCTTCAATCTAAGAACACAACAGATATAAATAAGCATTCAGAGGGCTTGAAGCTGGTATTTCAATTGCTGATTTATTAGCTTACAACTGGCCATACCTTAAGTCCTTCTCGTAGATACAACTTCCTCTGCATCATCAAGAGTATCGTGGGCACACTATTTCCTCTTTGATCATATGAACATTGCAAAGAGGTTGGTGAAACGCCAAATACACTTGCACTGCACGGGAAAATATGACTAGGACAAGTTAGCAACTAGCACTAAGTAATAATCTGGAGCATCGAGTTTAAGGTCTTATGATATTTAGTTGACGCTTCATATCTAGCTTGAGGCAAACGTAGCAGAAAACATACAATCTGAGGCAACTGTTTCTTTTTAAGGGACTAGGAAGCAACGGCAGCAGTATGACAACGTTAAATAAATACTGAGCTGTATTAAATAAATACTGAAATCCTGTCCTGATTTGATGTTAACAACCTAAAAAGATGATGCGAATGGCATTAAAAATACAAAAGGTAAAAATAAACAAAAATCCCATACTATGTCAGATGCAAGTACAGCTGCTGAGATCAACCTAATCCAAAACATAAGCTAGACGAGAAGATTCCCATTGAGCTGCCCATGCCGGCCAGGTCAGACACCTAAAAAGTCCCAACTTCAAGGTCAAGCACATAACAAATCTGGGTACGAAATCCAATAAAGAGCTCAGCCGTTAGCCATGCAACAGAATCCCAAAATCAATTTATTTCGTTCATCCGCCGGTCTGTGTCCTCAGAATCGTGTTTCCACGTATCTTCAGAATCATGGCAACTGTGCCAGGAGCAGACCACTAGACCAGCCCTCAACCAAAAATGAATAAACTTCTGGGCTAAACAGTTTCCCACTCCTTGGCATGGATCGTAACCTTATAACTTATAATAGTACCATAATTCACAGAACTTCTGATTCAAAAGGCACCACTTGTCCTATTTTTAGATCCACTTGTTGACCTAATTAGTTAAACATTTTTTAACGAATTCCACTGTTCGTACCCTGTATCTTCTCTGAGTGCATAAGCATAACAAGAGAATAGCAAAACACAGCTCATTAAATCAGCATGTTTGCATCAACTACTCAGGAGCCTTCCTGGCAACAATAGTCGTACCTAGAGTTTCATGTGCTGTTAAATTTCTTATTTTATTTACCTTTTGCACAAAGTAAATAACCGTGTTCCGCTTGAAATGAAGTAGTACTAAATAGTAAATATCCTTATCGTGCGGAAGTATCTGATTGAAAATTCCTGGTTACCCAAAAAGATATACGAATTATCCTTGTTGTGTCGAAGTCTAAAATGTCTGATCACCCAAAAAATTATACGTTGTGCTGACAAGTGCCTAAAAAAGATACACGGTCCAGAAACTAGCAAAGCATTGCGCGCGGCTTGTTTCGATCACAAATTCACGAAAACTATACTACTCAGCTGTCAGCAGTCAGCAGCAGCGCCGATAAAAGGAAATTCAGCAGCACAATCAATACTGCAACAAAGAAACAAACCAGGTACAGAGTGGGTGGCAGAGAGCTGACCTGACGCCGGGCGTGGGGCGGGGCACGTCGGGCTCGAGGTCGGCGGGGAGACCGAGGAAGCCGCCGAAGCGGTCGAAGGTGACGTGCGCGACGTGCCGCACGTCCATGGGCCGCCCAATCTCCATCCCCTCCTCCTCGCCGCCGCTGTCGCTGTCGTCGTCCTCCCCCATCGCGCCGGCGCTGCACATGACCAGCGACCGCCGCAGCGCGCCGACCACCGCGCCCACCAGCCCGCCTCCCCTCCCGGCCTGCATCATCGCCGACGGCGGCGAGGCCGTCCCGTCGCTCTCCGCCTCCTCTTCGAACTCGTCCTCCTCGAACTCCTCCTCTTCCTCGTCGTCTTCCTCCTCGTCGTAGGTGCGCGACGGGGAGATCCCGAGCCCGAACCGCATCTGGAACGGCGCCATGGCGGCTCCTCGGCGGTGGCGGTGGCCGCGCTCCGCCGCGCGGAAGGGGAGGAGGATGCGGGGAGGCGTGCGTGGGGGGCGCGACGCGGGCGGGCGGGGTGGGCGTTTGCCGGGTCACGTTTGCTGCCCAGTTTTTATAGTCCTCCCTCTGATTTTAATCCATCCGATCCGAGGGATCTAATCTGATTACCACCACCACGGCGCTCGGCTTAGCGGCTCGTGATTACGCCCACGTCGCCGGTGCTGCTGCCTGTCGTCGCTTTCGATCGTGTTTTCGCTTTGGCTCGGCACGCGATTATCTTTGGTTTGAAACGGGGCGGGACAAAGCGGAGCGGGGAAGTGGTTGGATTATGGTGGAGCATTAGTTAAGTCCCGGCGCTGGTTAGTGGGGCGGAGTGGGGAGCCGCAGGCCGGGCCGGGCCGGGCCGGGTCGACCGCCACGGTGCGTGCGTGCGTGCGTGAGGGCTTTACAGCCTGGGCGGGCGGAGCAGTGGCAGTTACGGCCGCAGAGGCCGACTTACCACGTGCCCCGCGTCGTGCTCCGTCGACTGGGTCGCCAGTCACCCGCCACCACGCCCCGCGACCTGGCCGCGCGCCCCGTGCGGGGCAGGCAGCGGTGGCGTGGCAGGGATCGCGCACCCCGCATGGCGCCGGTTTGGTGCCGAGCCAGAGCGTCGTGCTATGCAGCCTTCGTTCGTCGCGTGCGGTGGTCGGAGGCTTACCGTACGCGGCTTGGTACAGCAGTTGGTTGGGGGAAGGGCAAGTGCAGTACGCGGCTTTCCGAGCGTGCCCGCGCAGCGCCTCCGTGAAAAGACCCTCAGTAATCGCGACGTGACAAGCCGAGCCGGGCACGTACGCTCGCCAGACCACATGTTCACGTCGGATGCCGCCGGTGGTGGTGGCACGTGCGGCGTATGCGGAGCGTGTACAATTATTCCGCTCGAAGAAGAGGTTTCTGTGTGTATAGTACTTCCTCCGTCACGGTTTAGAAGGTGCGCTTAGAAATTCTCTAGGACTGGTTATCTATTGGTTGTGAGATGGGCTAAAAAATAGCATTCACACTACGCATGCATATAGAAATAGTATATCGGAGTACTAATTAGCTACTAAAAATAAATGCAAAGCGCTTAAACCTTGTCTATTATGAAAATGCACGTAAATTTAACTGTGTCTTCTAAACTGTGACAGGAAGTACTCTCCTTCGCGCGTGTGTTAATTAATCAGCCCCCACCTACGTCCCCTGCTCCAGCTCATGGCCGCTTCGCAAAGCAAGAGCGACCGGGCGGAACACGAACAGCCGATCCCGCGTACGTATCTGCTGGCTGCTGCGTGCCGTACTACGTCGCGCCAGCCGCTCCCCGACGAACACAAGAGGTGCTCTGCTACAGGGCGGGCAGACAGTGCGGTTGATCTGCATGCTTTCGTGTTTGTTGCTTTGTGTGAAAGGCGACCGTGCACGCAGGACCACGTACGTACTAACTCGTGTTCATGATCCGCTGTGGTGCAATTGTTGCGTTGCCTCGTCCCGGTCTCCTCCGGGCAGCCTCTATGCTGCGTGCACGGCGCACCAAAAGGACCACTCCACGCAAGCGTCGCATAATAATTGTCGCTGGTGGATATTATGGGGCGGATGGATCAGCGCGTTCGTGTGCGTGCCGTGGTACTTTTTTTTTTGAGATCTCGTGCCGTGGTACTTGGCAGGTCGTGACTGACGCTTGATCGTTTTGGAATTTCCAACTGTGTGTCCACGGATAGGACGATAGGGATATATGAGCAGCCGATTTCTGGAATCTGGGTGCACCGGAACCAAGTTTCCATGCAAGTATTGAAAAACTACGAAACGACAAAATCACTCACATGATTCACATGTGTGTTGATTAGAAAATTAACGTGTAAATTTCTACCATACAAGAATATGATCGGCGGTGTTGTGGTAATGGTAATTCTACCCATTGGTCTCGCCTAGTCCCACATGGCAAGTCAAGGAAGTCTAAATAAATTGTCGTGATCAACAGGTGCCCCTTTGCCCTTGAGAAGAAGATTTTAAAGACAAACTTGGAAAATAAACAAGGGCAAAGGGGCACAAGTCTATAATATACTCATTTAGGGCATTTTCCATCAGCGACCCTTGAGCGCGAGCTAGTATCGGTCCGCAGGGCGGTTCACACGCGCTTTCTCCCGCAAGCCGGAGACAAATGTGTGAGGGTTTTGTGGGCATCCAGACATTGTTGTCTATGTATACACACATATATTTGAGTTTCCAGTCAATACAATTATAGCATGGATAATAAACGATTATCATAAACAAGGAAATATAATAATAACAACTTTATTATTGCCTCTAGGGCATATTTTTAACATCCACGGAGATGAAGCACGAGGTGGACGCCCTTACGGCTGTGTGGCAGAGCTGCCGTGCCAGGCAGATCGAGGCCGGCTTGCCGGCCAGCTCACCCAGATCTCTGACATGAGGACGATCCCACGATGGCGATGGGCTCCGAGGACACAGCTTTGGCGGCAAGAAAGGGCAAAGGTGCCTAGAAATACCATTCCGCCATTTAGCACGGGTCAGCCCGGCGGGAGAAAAGCGGAAAAATTGAAACTCGAGATAGAAGGAGAGGTGGAGACGATGAAAAAAATAGATCGATTGATCAGGGCAAGAACGGAGTAAGGTGAGAAGAGGAAGTAAGGAAAAAATAGAGATGGAGGAAAAGAAGAACCAAGAGAAGAGGGTGTTAGAAAGAGATGGAGGCGCGTTGGCTCCGAATTAAGCAAGAGATGGAGGCTCATAGACCCCAAACTAAGAAAGATCGGGCGAGAGTTGATCGCATGGCCGAGCTGAATCGGTTCCTCGTGTTGGATCCAAACCTAATGGATCCAGTGGCGCGAGATTTTTGGGCGGAGTCTGGATTTGATCATTCATTTTACAAAACTCGAAGAAGGGGGCAGTCACACAGCAGGAACATGTGAATTGTACATGTCGCCGGCGAAATCCTTTGGTTCATGCAACTTATCGTAAACCATATGGGTGTTTGCTTGATGTGGTAAATGTTTAAATTTAAAGGAAATCGAACTGTTTAAATTATGGAAGCTGAAACTTGGCGATTCTGAGTTTAGGCCTTATTTGCACAACCTTCGTATCCATAAGAAGCGTGCTGCATATGACAGATGACGATCATCGATCTGGCGGCTCTGACGGAGTTGCTCAATGCTCATGCATGGGCGCATGCTCCTGTTATTCTATCATGTGCTGCATGTATCACTAACTTTTGCACGCGGAGACAAGAACTATCAGATTAACCTTGATATCGTACCTTAAAGAAAGATCGGTAGCCTCTTTCCGTTATAAAATTAGGTGGGTAAACAACGACAGGTAGATGGGATCGCGAGCGTTGCATGCATTTTCCAATTTTTAACCTGAAAATCGACCGTCCAACTTGTGTTACCGTCAACCTCAAAAAAAAAAAAAAAACTTGTGTTACCGTCACGGGCTAACATGCATGCATGCTTACTGCCTTACTGGTAGCTTTGTTGGTGCATGTCGTCGTATGTGGAGGTGGCTTGTCGTGTCTCGTCACTTGTTTTCCGTTATGCCGACCCACCCCGCGTCGACAAGACAAAGTAGTCTATATGCAGATACCTCGGCCAAATTACGTTTTCTTTGGTAAAAGGACAGCTAGCTAGCAGTAATTTTACGTGGGTTCTAAGCATCGCATGGGCACCGGTCCCCAGCCGGTCGATCGATCGCTCTCTGGGATCCCATGCTATGCTAGCTTTTCTGCAGAACCTCACCTGCACGTCGTCCGTTAGGGCGTCGCTTTTGGACGAGAAAGGGCCGAGGTGACTCGATCGAGTCACTACGTGCTTGCTTGTTGTTGTTGCTTTTGCACTTGCCTGATTTGTCTCCTCGATCGTTACGTCTTGCTGCATCGGTCGACAGATTGTTACACGAGAGCTTCTTAATTATGCTCCATTGCATTCTATGATGCATCTCGTTTGGTTTGACTATAGGAGCATGTCATATTAATCCTTGAAGAATGATGGGGTTTAGGTGTAGGTGTAGCCGCTTAGGAATGGAATTACTAGCTATGGAGGACTGACAGGCAGACAATCGAGAAGAAGTAACTAGGGGTAGCGACCGCGCGTAGGCCAGAAGATGCGAGGGAGTCACGACTATGGTGGTTGACAGTGAGTTATATATATGCACTACTTATTAAAACTTCTTTGAAAAACTTATTCCCATTTCATCAGTCAGCCCAGCCATGTATAGACTCTCTCTCCGGATAGAAATGGCGCCAGCCGACACTGGAATAAACCCCTGAGCTCTAAAACCTTATTAAACCCCACGAATCAACAAAAATCATCCAAAAGCTTGGCACGACGGGGACTGGGGGACACATGAGCAATTAACATACTCGTACCCCAACCGTAATGTCCGAAGAAAAATGACGATCGTGCATCCTAATCATCGATCAGGGGTCACAATTATTCAGTGCTCCTTCGATGAGGACACGCGAGGCAAACAAATCCCGCTTTAGGCGACGCGCACACTCATGCTTTGGTGCCTAACCACCATTATTTCGAAAACCACACTCATGCAAGTGCACACACACGAGCTCTCGAGAGAAAGGAGGAGAAAAAGGAAGGAGAAAGAGGCAACCACCGGCCCGGCTACTTGAAGACGTGCTACCTGAAGACGACGCGCACCCACAAAAAGACGAGGCGAACAAAAGCTACTATGCCACCAAGGTGTGGTAGCAGCGGCATGTAGCGCTTGTTGCTTAGCCTCCAAACATGTCGACGTCCGTGGCACTTTCGGACTCGAGCCTCGGTCCTGTCGATTCCATGTCCATCGGTGGCCTGGCCACTCCCAACAACGGCAGCGCAACAAGAAGAGGTCCGCCGACGATGCAAACAATGGACGACGACGACGGCGACGTCACGGGGACGCAGCCATTTCGCTTGCCATTAGATTAGGATGCATCATCTTTGGACTGATGGTGCGCATGCATGCATGCATTGCATGCATTTCCATGGGCGGGGATGACACTGACGAGTGACGAGTATGATATGCAACTATGCACTCGTGATAAGTTTTCTTCACCTTTTCCTGCCTGGTGGAGTAGGATACCGTCGTTGTTGATGCATGGTTAGGTCAGGGCCGGTAACTTGGCAAGCAAAAAAAGGCCGTGGGGCCCCAGCCTTTTGCCTGTTACTCATCAAATCGGTTAAGCTCCCTTTACTGAGTGCCACCGAATTGCCAGTGCTTCCCACGGTCATGGTCAGAGAGCCAGTTTTGGTACATGGCACTATCGCAGACGCAGAGCACCCATGTGTAGGTTTGGCGATTTGCCACAAGTCTAGCTTAGACGTGTAAAGCTGGTGCACGATAAAAAAACTAGCAACTGTCAGGGAGCTCAGACCAGCTCGTTTCCGATGCGTGTAGACGAAGAGTGCTCCGGGGTCTGTGCTCGATCTGCATCGCTGCATAAATGAACATGGGTAACATTTAGGGAGGAAGCTGTGAGAGTTGAGACTTTCGGAGGGCAGTGAGCGAGGTAAGGAAGAAGGGTAGGTCGGGGATTGAAGACGAGACGCAGCAAAAGTTCATCGGTTGTTGCATACAGAACCTTGTGGTTGTGGACTCGGCAACTGTTGCACAATGAATCCTATACTAAACTGTAGGAGTGCATTATGGCTACTCGTGTAGTCGTGTAATTAAGCATTTGTCGAAAGCATTCCGAGTTCCTTCTTTCACAAGCAGGGCGCGGTTTCAGGTTCACCCTATGGATCCATGGACCATGCATCGGCCTAGTACACAAATCTGCGCCGGAGTACCGGGTCTAGGAAGAGCAAGGGACTAGTGTAGCTGTGGTACAAAATGGCAGGACCGAGGCAGCGTGATGATGGATGATGGGTGCTGAGGCTGAGCAAAGACCCTGGATCTCGGCGGAGTATCATTTCATTTGCCATCCGGAGCTTTCAATACCGAGAGCAACCCAGCTAGGCCAAGTAGTTGGAGTCCTGGAGATATTGGAGCTCTTGTTTCTTCAGTAAAGACTCGGCAAATTCAGCGACAGACAAGAAGAAAAACGTGTAGTACATGTCACAATCAGTCAGTGATATCATTTTGATGCCATGGACTTTGTGTCATCGCAGGTCAAAAGATAGTTTTCTTCATCTCATCAGTGGATCAATCGCAATCTACTGACGCCGAAGCACAAGAAGTCCAGAACGACAACACCCGTTTCATCGCCAAACAACATGCGTATACTGTTGGCCTGCTTTAATCAGCTGCACTCTGTTGAGTAATCAGCACGCTGCCAGGGTATTTATTTATGATAACCAGACTATCGGTGGCTTAACAGGGCCCAACATTGATTGCTCAAGCTCATCTCAAGAATCTGGCCTGCCTGCCTGCCACTGAGGACCATAGTTTATGTCACATCATCATCGCTTTGATTTCCTACTAGTCACAGTTCTGAATCAAAGAGTCTGAGAGCAATTGATGAGACTGAGACTGGAACAGAATACCAAGACTGCATACTGGCAAATTGTTGAGAAATGATTGTGCTACTTGACAAATAGATTGCCATCGAGCTAAACCGTTTATCACTTCATTTTCCTATCACACGCGGTTGGTGTGCTGATTCAGACGAATGCGAAGTGGAGATACAGAGTTCACTACAGCTACCACAGTAACCAGACAACTTCCAAGCAAGATGGCGTGTTTGATTGCGAAAGTTGTCACTGGCAATAAATACCAGCAGCAGCTAACGCTTCAAGGAGTAGCTCTTTCCTGTGAACGCGTTGAACTTCGGCTCTTCCTTCTTCGGAGGCTCGCTCCCTTTAGCAGGCTCCTGTTGGCAGCAATTGAATAGAAATTAGCGACTACGATTATGTTAAATATCGTGTCTTCTTACAGAAATGTCATACATAACTGGTTAGCTTTAAATGAAAATTTTAGTTTTTGCACATAAATGATTCTGAAATCATTTCAGCATCCGGAATTTGTCTCCGAATACACTGAACTTGAAAGGTTTAACTTGCTAAAGTAAAAATTCAGTAGAGAAAAAGAGCATATGAACAATTTTTAAAATAGCAGAAACTACCTTCTGTGCTTCTGCTTCTTTCTTGCTGCTTGCACTTGAACCAAACACAAGCTTTCCTGTTTTCTGGCGCGTGGATGTGCTGGCTCCTGAAGGTGATGCAGTTTGCTGATTTGCCCTTTTGTTTGAGTCTGAAGGCGCAGAACGTGCAGCCGCAGTGGCCGAAGAAGCTCCAGGTGCTGGTTGTTTTGGGCCCTTACCATCCAACCGTTTTCCTGAACCAGTGAATGGTTTGAACTTTGGTTCATCTTCAACGATAGCCTCTTGATCTGAAGATTGCCAAAACAACATAGTTTCAAAAGGGGAAATATCACAACTATCTTCAGCAGCCTATAGAAAAGTGGCATAGGATGTCCAACAATACTTTGAAGCAGACTAATAAACATAAAATACATCGAGTTGGTCATAGTGACTGATGTATTTATTTATGTACAATATTGTTTCCATTTCCAGGTGGCAACACCAGTAAGGCTGCCTTCGGTTTGAAGGGATTGTGGAGGAAATGTAAAGGAAAATAAAACAGAGGAAAATTTTACGGAAGTAGCGTTCGGTCTGCAGGAACGAACGGCTAGAGGAAAGTTTCCATAACCTTTGATTTCACAGGAAATAAAACATCTGCCGGGAGCTCTTTTTTTTGGCAGAGTCCCTAGGCGAGGCACAGGAAAAGCTACTACTAGAGGCCCACATGGGGTGCTTGGGTCATGTGCTGCGATTGGTGGGTCCCAAACCTTTTGCATGTTCCTAATTCCTTTCCTGTGAACCAAACGGTCTTGATTTTCTACTTCCCTTGTTTCTCTCTCCCATAGGTTTCTACTAGCACCCCAATCCTATTCCTGTAAAGGTTTTTGTTCCTTTGTTTTCTATACATCCATTGTGAACAGGGCCTAAATAGATCTGCAGCTAAGCCTGGGAATAGTTTGGACTGAAACTTAGTTTTTGGATTGGCTTTTGATTTGATTTCTATATAGATTTGGCCTCTATTGGATTGAGATGGAAACCAGTTCGGTTTGGTTTGGGTTGTGCCTAAGAATGGACTGGATAGGTTTGGGTTCATATTTCTTAGTCCAAAACAAGTGCAAACCATGGTTTGAGACCAAATCAAGCGATTAGTCTGAGCCGCGCACCGCTTCCACCTCCAGCCAAACTTCAAAGACGCGATCGGACATTGCTGCTGCTGCCCACACGGCCACACGCACTGCAAGACGGTTCACGTATGTATGTATCCTATGCGGCGAGGGCGTGCACGTGCGGCTACAAAATCGATCAACCTGTCTGTGTGCTAGTCTCTTTGGGCTAGCTTTGCACTCGTACGTGTTTGCTCTCTAGAGGATCCAAGCTACTAGTGCTTCAAATCCAACAGCCGCTGCTGCTGGCCGGAGCCCGTCGGCTGTCACGAGCTTTGACTACATTCATGGCGTGCCCTCTTATGGATTTGTCCACGGTTTGAATCTGTGGGTTCAATCCAAATTTTGGAAATGGTTTGGACTGGGTTGAATGGAGAGCATGCATAGTTTGGTTTGGTTTAGATTCTAGATGAAAATATTTGGGTTGGTTTGGTTTGGTTTGGATGTGTGGCGTGTATTTCTATAGACTGGACTGGTTTTAGTTTGGATGTCAAACTATTCCCAGGTTTATCTGCAGCTATAAAACGTATGCCAGACAGGAACAATAAATTTGTTCAACAATAACGTAAAACACAATCACATTCAGCAACTATGATTTTGACAAGAGTAAAACACATACCTTCAGCAGGTGCCTTGCCTGCAGGAACTATGGGACGCTGTGGTTTTTCAGGTTCTTTGTAATCAAGAGGAGGTGCAAAGTCCACCTCACAGTCTGTCTCAATAATGCTAACTGCAGAAGCAGGTTTTGCTTCAACAATATCAATATAATACTGTTTGTTGTTGTAAGCTACCATGATGCTGTCGCCCGTGGTTAAGCAAGAGAAGTTTCTTAGAGTTTTCTCCAAGCTGCAAAGTTACACAAGCATATTAATGATGACAAAATGAATTAAGTGACTTTAATAGACAACTCTAGCACAAAGTTATCAGTTATTAACATGGTGAATGGCAAAAAAAATGAATGGGTTTTAGTGCAAACGTCTAGCTACTGACATGGCTTTGGGATTCGAGATGTCCAGGAAATCAGTCGTGTGAGGCTGCAGCTTCACATATGTACCCTTGGGAAGAGTAGCATTCTTGACACGCACAATGTCACCCTCTTGAAGAAGCATGTTTTGCATCATCTATACATATGAGAGAAAAATTATGTAACAACTCAGTCGGAATACTTTTCAACTGAAGAGAGCAGTAAAGCAAGTTCACTCATAGCACATACCCAGTAGGGCATGATGATCATGCCTTCTTCTGCTACAAACTCCAATACACCACAGTGTGAAATCCTGTCGGTGACACCATTGTGCAGTTCAAATAGCATAGGATACTCAATGTGCAGGGAAGCTGTTAAATCAAAACCAAACAGTTACAAATGCACATAATAATATTCTCTCAAGAGTGATTAAAGTCAACAATATGAAGCTACGACATTCAGCCTAAGGTCTAATGGAAGAGGATTTGAGCTTTACCCAGACGATCAAGGGCAGATGGCGGCATTATTACTGCATTGGAAAACATAGAACTATATTAGAGTTAAGTGATATTGAAACTGAAGAACAAGAGGAGAGAAGAGGCTCCAAGGCTTACCTTTGTCACCACCTTCCAGGTGTGGCTGGAAAATATAAAAATTCAGAAAGATGGTTATATACAATTCAGATTCTAGCACTGCTAGGTACTAGCAGATAAAATTGATACCGCAAGTAGAATACCTTGTCAAAAAAAGATGCTGGATAGCAGCGGTACGTTTGCTCAAAATTACTAGCATGGTAACCATATCCCGCGTAAAACTGCATAAGAGAAAATTTGGGTTAGCTAAGCATATGCGAACTACACCAAATACGAGAGAAACTAACTACTGTGGCATCTGTTCAGAAAAGCTGTTCTAAGCTAAGAATGAAAAAGGACCACAATACAATAATTACGAACGCCATGACTATCACAGGAACAGAGTTAATCAAGATTAACCTGCAGATATGCACATTTGCGTTAAGGTGTGAAGTATTTTGCAAACTATTCAATAAGAAAGACAAATCGTACATACATGAAGGGATGATCCAATGATTAATTAGTCCAGTTCACAGAGGGGGGAACAGCTTTACCACCGCGCCAAGGCTCCCCTTCCCAGTTCACGTAGGTGTATTACTAATTTACTATTAATTCACTCGAGGTGTAAACAAGGAACAACAAGAAAGTACTGTGTACTAAAATTAATTCGATGTGAAATTTATTTTTTTACCAAAGTTATCTCCGGATCAGTTTATTGTTAGTATGGTCAGACTAGCAATGACTTTCATCAACTGATATTCAAAAGAATCCTTCAAAGAGTATGAACATAACCAGATTCATCTATCAAATGCCACACTTGAACCCTATCTTGGCATTTGTAGGCAGAAATAACTTGGCACCAAGCATACAAATACGAAATATAGTCACATATACAGCCTAATTCTCTTTTCTTTTTTTTTTCCTTTTTTTTGCAGGTATACAATCTAATTGTCTAATATAATATCCATGGCAGTACGGCACTTAGTTGCATAGGAAATTTCAAGGGCAGTTGAAGTAATGCATACCATCTTGAGTGGACCTTTGCTTCTACTTCTCTTGGACCTGTTATTTACCTGTAAAAAACATAAGCGAGTATGAGGGGAAACTATTTAAGCCGCATAAGAAAATGTACAATATCGCAATTCTCCGCAACGGAGAACTAGGATGACAAGGAAAGTAACACTATTTAGCTCCTTATATCCAAAGGATCCGAACCAAAATTTCAGGATTATCAACAAGCTCGAAACTTTACAGCGAAACACAAACTAGCTCCATCACCGGTACAGTTATTTATTCATTACAATTTATAAGTAGCGCTAGATTTTCTTTCGAGCAAGCCCTGGTTCCAAGCTAACAACAGCCAGCCTAACAGCATGAACAGATTCCAGTTCCAACACTACCCCGAAAAATACACGGTGGCGGATCTAGATGGCGCGCGCCCAGAATCTCTGGGGTTCTAATGCTCGTACCTCAGAAACCAAACCAATGGCCGGAATTGCCGACGGTGTCGATACAGTACGGACGCACCACCGGCCAGGAGTCGCTCTGCTGCAATCAATCGAGGAGGGGGAAAGTCGCTTACGAGGGCGTGAGGAGATGGGATCCGAGACGGGATGGATGAGACGCAGAACGGGCTACGATCGGAACAGATTGCCGCGGAGGGGACGGGATTGGGAGGGGGGATATCTGTTGGGATTGCGTGAGGTTTCCGCGGAGGAATATAGAATCCGGGCGACGCGATGCGATTGCGAGGGGGAGAAGGCCGAGCGCCGGTGATGTGGTGGAGCAAGGCAGTCCGCTCGCCTTCGGGGATCGGAAACGGAACACAACAGAGAGACTGGCAAGGGGACCAGGAAACTAGCCCGACGGCCCAGGCCCGCTGGGGAACCGCGCTTCCCCTGGGCTCGGGGCGTTATAAGCGCGTGACAGCTATGTACCGCCTTTGCGTGTCGTGTATTAGCTCTCGCCTACAGTGCGGTGCTACTGGATTGGCCCAATATTGTTGCTGCGCGTCCCGAAATCACTAATTAAGGAGTACTCGTTACAAAGAACACTTCACTTTCCTAGATCGCGACAAGTGGCATACATGCAGCGCGTCACTTGTCGCAACCTGGGAGTTTATCCTTTTTTCGTTGATCCGTTTATTCAAAACGTTTTATCTCTTAAACCGTGCGTCCAAATCTCGAACCGTTTTCACCGTTGGATTCCTCCCGTTGAGATCTTCAAAACTAGATCCCATGTTGATAGATTTTGACGAACTTTTTTTTCACGAAAAAACCGAACGAAAAAACTGAACCGGGAGCATGGTTTTTTCCCTTTCCGAAAGAGGCACACCCGTGCCTCTCGCGAAATCACAACCGTGCCTCTCGTGGAAGCAAAACCGTGACTCTCGTGGAAGGAAAAAAAAACAGAAAACGCGTTTTTTTCGTTTTCGAGAGGCACGACCGTGACTCTCGCGAAAGCACAACCGTGCCTCTCGCGGAAGCAAAACCGTGACTCTCGTGAAAGAAAAAAAAAGAAAACGCGTATTTTTTTCCCTTTCCGAGAGGCACGGCCGTGACTTTCGCGTAAGCACAACCATGCCTCTCGCGGAAGCAAAACCGTGACTCTCAGGAAAGAAAAAAAAACAGAAAACGCGTTTTGTTTTTCTCTTTCCGAGAGGCACGGCCGTGACTCTCGCAAAAGCACAACCGTGCCTCTCGCGGAAGAAAAACCGTGAATCTCACAAAAGAAAAAAAACAGAAAATGCGTTTTTTTTCGTTTCCGAAAGGCACGGCCATGACTCTCGATAAAGCACAACCGTGCCTCTCGCAGAAGAAAATCCGTGACTTTTGCGAAAAAAAAGAAAACACGTTTTTTCGCGCAAATTTTTTTTTTCAATTTTTTTAATCAAAAAGCTAAGAAAGACCGAGGGAAAACCAAAACGTCGAAAAAACCCGGGAAAAAACCGTTTAAAAAGCCGAAAACGCGTGTGGAAAAATAAAAAAACAAAATCCGAAGGAAGCGTCCAGAGCGCGACACGTGGCGAATGGCTGAGAGCGCGCCAAGTGGCGCTGATCGTTGCGAAGCTCCCGAATTAGCGCTCGTTAACTAGTTGCTCTCGTTTTTTCCACTGGTTTTATAGGTCTTTTTTTACTGTTTAGCATCAGTTTTCTTTGGGTTTTATTTTTTTCTCTGGTTCTCTTATGTTTTTCTTTTTTTCCTCTTTCTTTTTCTTGTTCTTTCTTTTCAGTTTCGTCGTTACTTTCTGCAGTTTTCCCCCTTTTTTTGCTTTCCTTTTTCTTCTTTCTTCTAAAACAAGTCTATTTTTTACACATATTGTACATTTTATGTATACATTAGGAACGTTTTTTATACACATTTTACAATAAGTTTAACACTTTTTCAAATATACTTTTTTTTCTCTACTAGTTTTTCTAGCCTTTCTTTTGTTTTTTATATCCTGGATTAGACATTGTGGGTGTGGATGATTGTAATAAGTTTCAAAACTCTCATGCCAGAGAGAGACAACAATTTGTGGTACTCACTGGTTTCTCTTTTGCAATAAAAATGGGAACCACGGGGCGGGGGGCTAATTGTGGAAAGAATGTCTACTTTTTTTCCAAACACATCATATATCTGTCGTATACATCTAAATTATCTTCACTATTTGCAAAATAGTTTGTTCAACAATTTTCTGCATATGTGTTAAATATTTTTCAAATATACATTGAAATACCAAACCTTTTTTAAAACAAATTGAATATTTTTTCTAATTCTATAAATAATGTTTTTAAATATAAAAATAAAATGTGTGAACATTCTTTAAAATGAAATTTACGTTTTTTGAATGATGCAAAACATTTCTTTAATTACACATATTTTCTCATTGCAACATTTTTAGAACATGTTACATACAAAAAAATGCATGAAAATTTTAGAAATGTCAACTTTTTTTTAAATTGGTACATAATTCTCTAAATGCTCAGCTAACATTTTTATTTACCATACATGAACATTTCTTTAATGAATGATGAACACTTTAAAAAAGATTAACTAAATTATTTGTCATAATATATGTATTTAGTTTTTAATATAGAGAGGAATGAAAATGCACATGTCTGACGTCAATGTGACAAAACCACATGACTACTAAGGCCAAACAACTGTCGTTCTCTAGGCGAGCTTGGCTTTCGTCTCGTTAAAGGCGAGACATACACTTGATCAAGTCTCATCAGCCCCATATGTTATTTCAGCACACATGCAGGGCCTATGATGATCCTTGGGGAGGGGGCGCTTTTCTTCTATACTAGACCGTTAAGGCGCGTTGCCGTGCCCGTCCATTCTAAAAATAATAATATAAATATCTGAATGATAGTTGGGAACTTAAAATAATTTATGTATTTTGAATGGTTCAAGTAACATCGCTTCAAGCCCACAGCCATAGAGAAAGATTGATTGATCTTTGACAGAAGAAAGATTGTTTGATTAAGGCAGAATTGTGCTTGAATGTGTAACTTCAAGTTTAGTTTGGCTACGAGAACACTTTATTTGGGCCAAGGGGTAAAGCCCATAAAACTTTAGGAAGGTGCAAAAAGAGTTTTGCGGAGGCTAGGGGGCCAGACGGCAGGGACCCTGGCGTCTGGGGCCAAGGACCCTGGCGCCTGGTCTTGGAGTCCGAGAAAGACTCTTGCCTTGTGTGCCAAACCGACTTTGAGGAGGCTGTTTCTCCAAGAAACGACCCCAGGGCATAGCATATAAATAGAGGGGCAGGGCTAGCACCCGGAACACATCAAGATTCACCAAGCCATGTGTCGGCAACTCCACCCTCTCTAGTTTATCCTCCGTCATAGTTTCTGTTGTGCTTGTCGAAGCCCTGCGGAGATTGTTCTTCACCACCACCGTCACCACGCCGTCGTGCTACCGAAACTCATCTACCACTTCACCCCTCTTGTTGGATCAAGAAGGCGAGGACGTCATCGAGCTAAACGTGTGCTGAACGCGGAGGTACTGTACGTTCGGTACTTGATCGGGACGAATCGTGAAGGTGTACGACTACATCAACCGCATTGATAAACACTTCCGCTTAGCGATCTTCAAGGGTATGAAGATGCTCTCCCCCTCTCGTAGCTATGCATCTCCATGGAAAGATCTTGCGTGTGCGTAGATTTTTTTATTTTCCATGCAACGTCCCCTGGCAGTTTTTTGGGTCTACATACCAAATCCCAAGCCGCCAAAGAACTACATGTCTCCCCATGTTCAGTTTTCTTGCGCCAGAGGCATCTTCTTCTATAAGTGCATCTAGTGCCCCTTAGTGATTTTGGTGTATTGAAGACTTATAGGTTAAGGGACTAATGAGTTCGTGAGTGTGCACAGGTCTATAAGTCTATGAGGAGTTTGATATTTACGATGAAAGTCGACCCCTAAAAATAAATGTCTTCGGCTAAAGACTTTGGTTTTCTTGAAGACTTTGAAAGTGAAGAAATTGGTGTGACCATGAAGACTTGATATTCATGCGAGGAATATGAAGCGTGAAGACTTTTGTTTTCATAGTTTCATTTTCTCTTTCTTGAGTCATAGGAAACATCGTACTGTTAAATGGGGTCGAGGTAAAACTAAGGAAAAGTTTTCAAGTGACGCTCATCTCAAAATCCTACACTTACCAATCCATTTGAGTGAAGCCATTGGAAATCTCATATAGTTCAGTCAATTTCTTTAGTGACAGAGACGAAGATCTTCTGGTCTCTGAGGAATTTGTTCTTACTGAGGAGTTAGGAATTCGCCAGTGCGGATTGCCTACAAGTGAGGAACATGATAGCCCTGAGGAATTTGATAGTCAAATTTCCGACCGTTGTTGTGCTATGCACCAGTTGTCCTAAAATATCTACCCAGCTAACGGTCGTATCATTGAAGGGTATTTATGTCTTATCATGTCGGGTTGTTCCCTAGGCTATAAATAGCCGTCCCCTACAACCACTAGCTGGTTGACTGCTCCGCGAGAAACTAACAATTGTCATTGAGAGCATCCCATCCTCCGAGGACTTTGAGCGAAAATCATCAAATGAGGAAAACCCAAACCCAAACACCTACAAACCCAAAGTGATTGGGCATCACTGAAAAGATTGTTCCTGTGTGGAACCGACGCTTGTTATCTTTGAGGACTGTGCATCCTCCAGACGGTTAGGCGTCATGGTCTAGAGAATCCAAGAGGAAATTGTGGATCGCCGAGTGACCGAGTCTGTGAAGGTTTGGAAGTCACCTGAAGACTTACAACGAGTGATTGGCGTGAGGTCTGTGTGACCTTAGCTCAAGGAGAATACGGTGAGGATTGTGTGTCCTCGGGTTTAAATACCTAGCGGCTCCAACCAGACGTACGACTGTCACAGCAGTTGGAACTGGTCTACCAAATCACTGTCTTTACCAAGCTACTGGTTCTATTTCCTCAACCCTTTCATTTCCTCATTTCTGTATAGAAGTACTTGATCGTTACTATTTGAAGACTTTGACTAAAGACTTTGTCAATTTCCTCAATCCTAATTCTTTAGTCACTTTGTCTTCAGCCTGATTATCATGTGTTTACGCTACTTGTACTATGTGCTTGTTTTCATTTCATCATGATGATTGTGCTACTACTCTGTTATGCTTGCATCTGAGTACTTATTCTGCTGCTAAGTAGTTTTTTGCTTAGGAAATTCCTCACCCTAAAATTCCTCAGCGACGAATTTGTACAAATCACCTATTCACCCCCCTCTAGTCGATATAACGCACATTCATCTTCTGATTTTGTCCAGGTGCTCTATCAATTTCAATGGAAATTTAAGGGTGGGCATGTGGTAGATCATGAGGGAGGTTATCAAAGAATTCAACAAAATCAACTTACTCTCTTGGTTCATCGTGCAAAGCAAAGAGGACAATTTGTGTTCAGCTTTTTCCCACAATTGGCATGTGAGGGAGTCCTGGACTAAGGGGTCCTCGGGCGCCTGACCTGTTATCTATGGGCCGGACTGATGGGCTGTGAAGATATGAAGAACGAAGACTGAACCTGTGTCCATATGGGACTCTCCTTGGCGTGGAAGGCAAGCTTGGCAAACAACTATGAAGATTCCATCTTATGTAACCGACTCTATGTAACTCTAGACCCCCCCGGTGTCTATATAAACCGGAGGGTGTAGTCCGAAAAGGATATACTCAATACCATAGTCATACATGCTAGACTTTTAGGGTTTAGCCATTACGATCTCGTGGTAGATCAACTCTTGTAATACTCATACTCATCAATATCAATCAAGCAGGACGTAGGGTATTACCTCTGTAGAGAGGGCCCGAACCTGGGTAAACATCGTGTCCCATGTCTCATGTTACCATCAACCTTAGACGCACTGTTCGGGACCCCCTATCCGAGATCCGCCGGTTTTGACACCGACATTGGTGCTTTCATTGAGAGTTCCTTTGTGCTGTCGCTGAAAGGTTTGATGGCCCCTTCAATCGTCGATAATGATCCCCGGGCAGATCTTCGTGTTCGGCGGCTTCGCACTGCGGGCCAACTCATTTGGCCATTTGGAGCAGATCGAAAGCTACGCCCCTGGTCATCAGGTCAGATTTGGGAGTTTGAACTATGTGGTGGACATCTGTGGAGACTTGATCTTCGCCGGATTAAATACCGCGGTGGCCGCTCCCGGTCACCCCGATGACCATGACCTAAATCTGTCATCGGGCCGCATCCAGGAGATCGCTCCTGTAACCGCTCTGACCCTAGAGCGGGAGCAGGCCGTGATGTCTACTACACAACCTTCTTCTTGTAGACGTTGTTGGGCCTCCAAGTGCAGAGGTTTGTAGGATAGCAACAAATTTCCCTCAAGTGGATGACCTAAGATTTATCAATCCGTGGGAGGCGTAGGATGAAGATGGTCTCTCTCAAGCAACCCTGCAACCAAATAACAAAGAGTCTCTTGTGTCCCCAACACACCCAATACAATGGTAAATTGTATAGGTGCACTAGTTCGGCGAAGAGATGGTGATACAAGTGGTATATGGATGGTAGATAAAGGTTTTTGTAATCTGAAAATATAAAAACAGCAAGGTACCTAATGATAAAAGTGAGTGTAAACGGTATTGCAATGCGTTGAAACAAGGCCTAGAGTTCATACTTTCACTAGTGCAAGTTCCCTCAACAATAATATAATAATTGGATCACATAACTATCCCTCAACATGCAACAAAGAGTCACTCCAAAGTCACTAATAGCGGAGAACGAACGAAGAGATTATGGTAGGGTACGAAACCACCTCAAAGTTATTCTTTCCAATCAATCCGTTGGGCTATTCCTATAAGTGTCACAAACAACCCTAGAGTTCGTACTAGAATAACACCTTAAGACACAAATCATCCAAAACCCTAATGTCACCTAGATACTCCAATGTCACCTCAAGTATCCATGGGTATGATTATACGATATGCATCACACAATCTCAGATTCATCTATTCAACCAACACATAGAACCTCAAAGAGTGCCCAAAGTTTCTATCGGAGAATCACGACGAAAACGTGTGCCAACCCCTATGCATAGGTTCATGGGAGGAACCCGCAAGTTGATCACCAAAACATACATCAAGTGAATCACGTGGTATCCCATTGTCACCACAGATACGCACGGCAAGACATACATCAAGTGTTCTCAAATCCTTAAAGACTCAACCCGATAATATAACTTCAAAGGGAAAACTCAATCCATTACAAGAGAGTAGAGGGGGAGAAACATCATAAGATCCAACTATAATAGCAAAGCTCGCGATACATCAAGATCGTGCCACCTCAAGAACACGAGAGAGAGAGAGAGATCAAACACATAGCTACTGGTACATACCCTCAGTCTCGAGGGAGAACTACTCCCTCCTCGTCATGGAGAGCACCGGGATGATGAAGATGGCCACCGGAGAGGGATTCCCCCTCCGGCAGGGTGCCGGAACGGGTCTAGATTGGCTTTCGGTGGCTACGGAGGCTTCTGGCGGCGGAACTCCCGATCTATTGTGCTCCCGGATGTTTTTAGGGTATATGGAGATATATAGGTGGAAGAAGTATGTCAGGGGAGCCACGAGGGGCCCATGACGGTGGAGGGCACGCCCAGGGGGTGGGCGCGCCCCCTGCCTCATGGCTTCCTCGTTGCTTCGCTTACGTGGACTCCAAGTCTCCCGGGTTGCTTTCCTTCCAAAAATAAGTTCCATGAAGTTTCAGGTTAATTGGACTCCGTTTGATTTTCCTTTTCTGCGATACTCTAAAACAAGGAAAAAACAGAAACTGGCACTGGGCTCTGGTTAATAGGTTAGTCCCAAAAATAATATAAAAGTGCATAATAAAGCCCATAAACATCCAAAGTTGATAATATAATAGCATGGAACAATCAAAAATTATAGATACGTTGGAGACATATCAGCATCCCCAAGCTTAATTTATGCTCGTCCTCGAGTAGGTAAATGATAAAAACAGAATTTTTGATGTGGAATGCTACCTAACATATTTATCCATGTAAATCTCTTTATTGTGGCAAGAATATTCAGATCCATAAGATTCAAGACAAAAGTTTAATATTGACATAAAAATAATAATACTTCAAGCATACTAACAAAGCAATCATGTCTTCTCAAAATAACATGGCTAAAGAAAGCTATCCCTACAAAAATCATATAGTCTGGCTATGCTCCATCTTCACCACACAACGTATTTAAATCATGCACAACCACGATGACAAGCCAAGCAATTGTTTCATACTTTTGATGTTCTCAAACTTTTTTAATCTTCACGCAATACATGAGCATGAGCCATGGACATAGCACTATAGGTGGAATAGAATGGTGGTTGTGGAGAAGACAAAAAGGGAGAAGATAGTCTCACACCAACTAGGCGTATCAATGGGCTCTAGAGATGCCCATCAATAGATATCAATGTGAGTGAGTAGGGATTGCCATGCAACGGATGCACTAGAGCTATAAGTGTATGAAAACTCAACAAAAGAAACTAATGGGTGTGAATCCAACTCGCTTGCTCACGAAGACCTAGGGCATTTTGAGGAAGCCCATCATTGGAATATACAAGCCAAGTTCTATAATGAAAGATTCCCACTAGTATATGAAAGTGACAACATAGGAGACTCTCTATCATGAAGATCATGGTGCTACTTTGAAGCACAAGTGTGGTAAAAGGATAGTAGCATTGCCCCTTCTCTCTTTTTCTCTCATTTTTTTATATTTTTTTATTTGGGCCTTTCTACTTTTTTGGCCTCTTTTTTCCTTTTTTTATTTGGGCTTCTTTGGCCTCTTTTATTTAATTTTTTTTCGTCCGGAGTCTCATCCCGACTTGTGGGGGAATCATGGTCTCCATCATCCTTTCCTCACTGGGAAAATGCTCTAATAATGATGATCATCACACTTTATTTACTTACAACTCAAGAATTACAACTTGATACTTAAAACAAGATATGACTCTATATGAATGCCTCCGGCGGTGTACCAGGATGTGCAATGATGCATGAGTGACATGTATGAAAGAATTATGAACGGTGGCTTTGCCACAAATACGATGTCAACTACATGATCATGCATAGCAATATGACAATGATGGAGCGTGTCATAATAAACGGAACGGTGGAAAGTTGCATGGCAATATATCTCGGAATGGCTATGGAAATGCCATAATAGGTAGGTATGGTGGCTGTTTTGAGGAAGGTATATGGTGGGTTTATGATACTGGCGAAAGGTGCGCGGTATTAGAGAGGCTAGCAATGGTGGAAGGGTGAGAGTGCGTATAATCCATGGACTCAACATTAGTCATAAAGAACTCACATATTTATTGCAAAAACCTATTAGTTATCGAAACAAAGTACTACACGCATGCTCCTAGGGGGATAGATTGGTAGGAAAAGACCATCGCTCATCCCCGACCGCCACTCATAAGGAAGACAATCAATAAATAAATCATGCTCCGACTTCATGACATAACGGTTCACCATACATGCATGCTACGGGAATCACAAACTTCAACACAAGTATTTCTCAAATTCACAACTACTCAACTAGCATGACTCTAATATCACCATCTCCATGTTGGAAATATGCCCTAGAGGCAATAATAAATTGATTATTATTATATTTCCTTGTTCATGATAATCGTTTATTATCCATGCTAGAATTGTATTGATAGGAAACTCAGTTACATGTGTGGATACACAGACAACACCATGTCCCTAGTAAGCCTCTAGTTGACTAGCTCGTTGATCAATAGATGGTTACGGTTTCCTGACCATGGACATTAGATGTCGTTGATGACGGGATCACATCATTAGGAGAATGATGTGATGGACAAGATCCAATCCTAAGCATAGCACTAGATCGTGTAGTTCGTATGCTAAAGCTTTTCTAATGTCAAGTATCATTTCCTTAGACCATGAGATTGTGCAACTCCCGGATACCGTAGGAATACTTTGGGTGTGCCAAACGTCACAACGTAACTGGGTGGCTATAAAGGTGCACTACGGGTATCTCCGAAAGTGTCTGTTGGGTTGGCACGAATCGAGACTGGGATTTGTCACTCCGTGTGACGGAGAGGTATCTTGGGCCCACTCGGTAGGACATCATCATAATGTGCACAATGTGATCAAGGAGTTGATCACGGGATGATGTGTTACGGAACGAGTAAAGAGACTTGCCAGTAACGAGATTGAACAAGGTATCGGGATACCGACGATCGAATCTCGGGCAAGTATCGTACCGCTAGACAAAGGGAATTGTATACGGGATTGATCGAATCCTCGACATCGTGGTTCATCCGATGAGATCATCATGGAACATGTGGGAACCAACATGGGTATCCAGATCCTGCTGTTGGTTATTGACCGGAGAACGTCTTGGTCATGTCTGCATGGTTCCCGAACCCGTAGGGTCTACACACTTAAGGTTCGATGACGCTAGGGTTATAGGGAATAGATATACGTGGTTACCGAATGTTGTTCGGAGTCCCGTATGAGATCCCGGACGTCACTAGGAGTTCCGGAATGGTCCGGAGGTAAAGATTTATATATGGGAAGTCCTGTTTTGGTCGCCGAAAAAGTTTCGGGGTTTATCGGTAACGTATCGGGACCATCGGGAGGGTCCCGGGGGTCCACCAAGTGGGGCCACCAGCCCCGGAGGGCTGCATGGGCCAAGTGTGGGAGGGTACCAGCCCCAGGTGGGCTGGTGCGCCCCCTCCACCAAGGCCCAAGGCTCAAGGGAGAGTGGAAGGGGGCAAACCCTAGGCTCAGATGGGCCTAAGGCCCACCTAGTGGTGCGCCTCCCTCTCTCCCCCCTTGCTGCCTCCCCTAGATGGGATCTAGGCTGGCCGCCACCCCTAGGGGTGAAAACCTAGGTGGGGGCGCAGCCCCTCCCCTCCCCCTATATATACTTGAGGTTTGGGCTGCCCAATACACATGAGTTCCTCTCCTTCTTGGCGCAGCCCTACCCCTCTCCCTCCTTGTCTCTTGCGGTGCTTGGCGAAGCCCTGCTGGAGTACCACGCTCCTCCACCACCACCACGCTGTTGTGCTGCTGTTGGATGGAGTCTTCCTCAACCTCTCCCTCTCTCCTTGCTGGATCAAGGCATGGGAGACATCGTCGGGCTGTACGTGTGTTGAACGCGGAGGTGCCGTCCGTTCGGCACTAGGATCTCCGGTGATTTGGATCACGACGAGTACGACTCCTTCAACCCCGTTCTCTTGAACGCTTCCACTTAGTGATCTACAAGGGTATGTAGATGCACTCTCCTTCCCCTCGTTGCTGGTTTCTCCATAGATAGATCTTGGTGACACGTAGAAATTTTTTGAATTTCTGTTACGTTCCCCAACAGTGGCATCATGAGCTAGGTCTATTGCGTAGATTCTATGCACGAGTAGAACACAAAGCAGTTGTGGGCATTGATTTTGTCAATTTACTTGCCGTTACTAGTCTTATCTTGATTCGGCGGCATCGTGGGATGAAGCGACCCGGACCGACCTTACACGTACTCTTACGTGAGACTGGTTCCACCGACTAACATGCACTAGTTGCATAAGGTGGCTAGCGGGTGTCTGTCTCTCCCACTTTAGTCGGATCAGATTCGATGAAAAGGGTCCTTATGAAGGGTAAATAGCAATTGGCATATCACGTTGTGGTTTTTGCGTAGGTAAGAAACGTTCTTGCTAGAAACCCACAGCAGCCACGTAAAACATGCAAACAACAATTAGAGGACATCTAACTTGTTTTTGCAGGGTATGCCATGTGATGTGAAATGGCCAAAAGGATGTGATGAATGATATATGTGATGTATGAGATTGATCATGTTCTTGTAATAGGAATCACGACTTGCATGTCGATGAGTATGACAACCGGCAGGAGCCATGGGAGTTGTCTTTATTTATTGTATGACCTGCGTGTCATTGAACAACGCCATGTAATTACTTTACTTTATTGCTAACCGGTAGCCATAGTAGTAGAAGTAATAGTTGGCGAGCAACTTCATGGAGACACGATGATGGAGATCATGATGATGGAGATCATGGTGTCATGCCGGTGACAAGATGATCATGGAGCCCCAAGATGGAGATCAAAGGAGCTATATGATATTGGCCATATCATGTCACTATTATTTGATTGCATGTGATGTTTATCATGTTTTCGCATCTTGTTTACTTAGAACGACGGTAGTAAATAAGATGATCCCTCATAATAATTTCAAGAAAGTGTTCCCCCTAACTGTGCACCGTTGCGACAGTTTGTTGTTTCGAAGCACCACGTGATGATCGGGTGTGATAGATTCTAACATTCACATACAACGGGTGTAAGACAGATTTAGACACGCGAAACACTTAGGTTGACTTGACGAGCCTAGCATGTACAGACATGGCCTCGGAACACAAGAGACCGAAAGGTCGAACATGAGTCGTATGGTAGATACGATCAACATGAAGATGTTCACCGATGATGACTAGTCCGTCTCACGTGATGATCGGACACGGCCTAGTTGACTCGGATCATGTAATCACTTAGATGACTAGAGGGATGTCTATCTGAGTGGGAGTTCATAAGATGAACTTAATTATCCTGAACATAGTCAAAAGGTCTTCGCAAATTATGTCGTAGCTCGCGCTTCAGTTCTACTGTTTAGATATGTTCCTAGAGAAAATTTAGTTGAAAGTTGATAGTAGCAATTATGCGGACTAGGTCCGTAAACTGAGGATTGTCCTCATTGCTTCATAGAAGGCTTATGTCCTTAAATGCACCGCTCAGTGTGCTGAACCTCGAACGTCGTCTGTGGATGTTGCGAACATCTGACATACACATTTTGATAACTACGTGATAGTTCAGTTAAACGGTTTAGAGTTGAGGCACCGAAGACGTTTTGAAACGTCGCGAAACATATGAGATGTTTCGAGGGCTGAAATTGGGATTTCAGGCTCGTGCCCACGTCAAGAGGTATGAGACCCCCGATGATTTTCTTAGCCTGTAAACTAAGGAGAAAATCTCAATTGTTGAGCTTGTGCTCAGATTGTCTGAGTACAACAATCATTTGAATCGAGTGGGAGTTGATCTTCTAGATGAGATAGTGATGTTTCTCCGAAGTCATTACCACCAAGCTGCTAGAGCTTCATGATGAACTATAATGTATCGGGGACATATATGATGATCCTTGAGATATTCACGATGTTTGACACCACAAAAGTAGAAATCAAGAAGGAGCATCAATTGTTGATGGTTAGTGAAACCACTAGTTTCAAGAAGAGCAAGGGCAAGAAGGGATACTTCATGAAACGGCAAATCAGCTGCTGCTCTAGTGGAGAAACCCAAGGTTGAACCCAAACCCGAGACTGAGTGCTTCTGTAATAAGGGAAACAGCCACTGGAGCAGAATTACCCTAGATACTTGGTAGATGAGAAGGCTGTCGATAGAAGTATATTGGATATACATTATGTTAATGTGTACTTTACTAGTACTCCTAGTAGCACCAGGGTATTAGATATCGGTTCGGTTTCTAAGTGTTAGTAACTCGAAATAAAAGCTACGGAATAAACGGAGACTAGCTAAAGGTGAGATGACGATATGTGCTGGAAGTATTTCCAAGGTTGATCAAATATCGTACGCTCCCTCTACCATCAAGATTGGTGTTTGCGTTGAGCATAGATATGATTGGATTATGTCTATCGCAATACGGTTATTCATTTAAGGAGAATAATGGTTACTCTGTTTATTTGAATAATACCTTCAATGGTCTTGCACCTAAAATGAATGGTTTATTGAATCTCGATCGTAGTGATACACATGTTCATGCCAAAAGATATAAGATAGTAATGATAGTACCACCTACTTGTGGCACTGCCACGTAAGTCATATCGGTATAAAACGCATGAAGAAGCTCCATGTTGATGGATCTTTGGACTCACTCGTTTTGAAAAGTTTGAGACATGCGAACCATGTCTATTGGTGTATATGCATGAAGAAACTCCATGCAAATGGACCGTTTGGACTCACTTGACTTTGAATCACTTGAGACATGCAAATCATACCACATGGGCAAGATGACTGAAAGCCTCGTTTTCAGTAAAATGGAACTAGAAAGCAACTTGTTGGAAGTAATACATTTTGATGTGTGCAGTCCAATGAGTGCTGAGCGTGTAGTGGATATCGTTATGTTCTTACTTCACAGATGATTTGAGTAGATGTTGAGTATATTTACTTGATGAATCACGAGTCTGAATTATTGAAAGGTTCAAGTAATTTCAGGGTGAAGTTGAAAGATCGTCGTGACAAGAGGATAAAAAGATCTATGATATGATCATAGAGATGAATATCTGAATTACGAGTTTGGCACAGAATTAAGACATTGTGGAAATTGTTTCACAACTAATGCAGCCTGGAACACCATAGTGTGATGGTGTGTCCGAACATCATAACTGCACCCTATTGGATATGATGCATACCATGATGTCTCTTATCGAATTACCACGATAGTTTATGGGTTAGGCATTAGAGACAACCACATTCACTTTAAATAGGGCACCACGTAATTCTGATGAGATGACACCGTATGAACTATGGTTTAGAGAAACCTAAGCTGTCATTTCTTAAAAGTTTGGGGCTGCGACACTTATGTGAAAAGTTTCAGGCTGATAAGCTCGAACCCAAAGCGGATAAATGCATCTTCATAGGACACCCAAAACAGTTGGGTATACCTCCTGTCTCAGATCCGAAAGCAATAAGGGATTGTTTCTAGAATCGGGTCCTTTCTCAAGGAAAAGTTTCTCTCGAAAGAATTGAGTGGGAGGATGGTGGAGACTTGATGAGGTTATTGAACCGTCTCTTCCACTAGTGTGTGGCAGGGCACAGGAAGTTGTTCCTGTGGCACCTACATCAATTGAAGTGGAAGCTTATGATAGTGATCATGAAACTTCAGATCAAGTCACTACCAAACCTCGTGGGATGACAAGGATGCGTACTACTTCAGAGTGGTACGTGATCCTGTCTTGGAAGTCATGTTGCTAGACAACAATGAACCTACGAGCTATGGAGAAGCGATGGTGGGCCTGGATTCCAAAATGGCTCGAGGCCATATAATCCGAGAGAGGATCCATATATGAAAACAAAGTGTAGACTTTGGCAGAACGGCTCGATGGTCGTAAGGCTGTTGAGTACAGATGGATTTTAAAAGGAAGACGGACAATGATGGTAAGTATCACCATTAAGAAAGTTCGACTTGTCGTTAAGATGTTTTCCGACAAGTTCAAGGAGTTGACTACGATGAGACTTTCTCATTCGTAGCGATGCTAAGAGTCTGTTGGAGTTATATTAGCAATTACTGCATTATTTATGAAATCTTGCAGATAGGATGTCAAAACATTGTTTCCTTGACGATTTTCTTGAGGAAAGGTTGTATGTGATACAACCGGAAGGTTTTGTCAATCCTGAAAGATGCTAATAAGTATGCAAAGCTCCAGCAATCCTTCTAAGGACTGGAGTAAGCATCTCGGAGTTGGAATGTATGCTTTGATGAGATGATCAAAGATTTAGGGTGTATACAAAGTTTATGAGAAACTTGTATTTCCAAAGAAGTGAGTGGGAGCACTATAGAATTTCCGATGAGTATGTGTTGTTAACATGTTGTTGATCGAAAATGATGTAGAATTTCTAGAAAGCATGCAGAGTTATTTGAAAAGTGTTTTTCAATGGAAAGCCTGGATTAAGCTACTTGAACATTGAGCATCAAGATCTATAAGGATAGATCAAAACAGTTAATGGTACTTTCAAATGAGCACATACCTTGACATGATCTTGAAGGTGTTCAAGATGGATCAGTCAAAGAAGGAGTTCTTGCCTGAGTTGTAAGGTATGAAGTTAAGAGTTAAAGCTCGACCACGGCAGAAGAAAGAGAAAGGACGAATGTCGTCCCCTATGCTTTTGTCATAGGCTCTATACGGTATGCCATGCTGAGTACCGCACCTGATGTGTGCCTTGCCACATGTCTGGCAAGAGGGTACAAAGGTGATCCAGGAGTGGATCACTAGATAGCGGTCAAAATTGTCCTTGGAGTAATAAGGACATGTTTCTCGATTATGGAGGTGATAAAGAGTTCAGCGTAAAGGGTTACATCGATGCAAGCTTTAACACCTATCCGAATGACTCTGAGTAGCAAACCGGATACGTATAGTGGAGCAACCATTTGGAATAGCTCCAAGTGGAGCGTGGAAGCAGCATTTATAATATGACCTGGAGATTTGCGAAGTACATACGGATCTGAATGTTGCAGACCCGTTGACTAAAACCTCTCTCACAAGCAAAACATGATCAAACCCAGAACTCATTGAGTCTTAATCACATGATGATGTGAACTAGTTTAGTGACACTAGTAAACTCTTGGATGTTGGTCACATGGCGATGTGACCTGTGAGTGTTAATCACATGGCGATATGAACTAGATTATTGACTCTAGTGCAAGTGGGAGACTGTTGGAAATATGCCCTAGAGGCAATAATAAATTGATTATTATTATGTTTACTTGTTCATGATAATCGTTTATTATCCATGCTAGAATTGTATTGATAGGAAACTCAGTTACATGTGTGGATACATAGACAACACCATGTCCCTAGTAAGCCTCTAGTTGACTAGCTCGTTGATCAATAGATGGTTACGGTTTCCTGACCATGGACATTGGATGTCGTTGATGACGGGATCACATCATTAGGAGAATGATGTGATGGACAAGACCCAATCCTAAGCATAGCACTAGATCGTGTAGTTCGTATGCTAAAGCTTTTCTAATGTCAAGTATCATTTCCTTAGACCATGAGATTGTGCAACTCCCGGATACCGTAGGAATACTTTGGGTGTGCCAAACGTCACAACGTAACTGGGTGGCTATAAAGGTGCACTACGGGTATCTCCGAAAGTGTCTGTTGGGTTGGCATGAATCGAGACTGGGATTTGTCACTCCGTGTGACGGAGAGGTATCTCTGGGTCCACTCGGTAGGATATCATCATAATGTGCACAATGTGATCAAGGAGTTGATCACGGGATGATGTGTTATGGAACAAGTAAAGAGACTTGCCAGTAACGAGATTGAACAAGGTATCGGGATACCGACGATCGAATCTCGGGCAAGTATCGTACCGCTAGAGAAAGGGAATTGTATACGGGATTGATCGAATCCTCGACATCGTGGTTCATCCGATGAGATCATCGTGGAACATGTGGGAACCAACATGGGTATCCAGATCCCGCTGTTGGTTATTGACCGGAGAACATCTTGGTCATGTCTGCATGGTTCCCGAACCCGTAGGGTCTACACACTTAAGGTTCGATGACGCTAGGGTTATAGGGAATAGATATACGTGGTTACCGAATGTTGTTCGGAGTCCCGGATGAGATCCCGGACGTCACGAGGAGTTCCGGAATGGTCCAGAGGTAAAGATTTATATATGGGAAGTCCTGTTTTGGTCGCCGGAAAAGTTTCGTGGTTTATCGGTAATGTACCGGGACCACCGGGAGGGTCCCGGGGGTCCACCAAGTGGGGCCACCAGCCCCGGTGGGCTGCATGGGCCAAGTGTGGGAGGGGACCAGCCCCAGGTGGGCTGGTGCGCCCCCCACCAAGGCCCAAGGCTCAAGGGAGAGTGGAAGGGGGCAAACCCTAGGCTCAGATGGGCCTAAGGCCCACCTAGTGGTGCGCCTCCCTCCCTCCCCCCTTGGCCGCCTCCCCTAGATGGGATCTAGGCTGGCCGCCACCCCTAGGGGTGGAAACCTAGGTGGGGGCGCAGCCCCTCCCCTCCCCCTATATATACTTGAGGTTTGGGCTGCCCAATACACATGAGTTCCTCTCCTTCTTGGCGCAGCCCTACCCCTCTCCCTCCTTGTCTCTTGCAGTGCTTGGCGAAGCCCTGCTGGAGTACCACGCTCCTCCACCACCACCACGCCGTTGTGCTGTTGTTGGATGGAGTCTTCCTCAACCTCTCCCTCTCTCCTTGCTGGATCAAGGCATGGGAGACATCGTCGGGCTGTACGTGTGTTGAACGCGGAGGTGCCGTCCGTTCGGCACTAGGATCTCCGGTGATTTGGATCACGACGAGTACGACTCCTTCAACCCCGTTCTCTTGAACGCTTCCGCTTAGCGATCTACAAGGGTATGTAGATGCACTCTCCTTCCCCTCGTTGCTGGTTTCTCCATAGATAGATCTTGGTGACACGTAGAAATTTTTTGAATTTCTGTTACATTCCCCAACACTCCATATCTCAAAACAATTATCAAGTATCAAACTTCTCATAGTATTCAATGCACTTTATATGAAAGTTTTTATTATACCCATCTTGGATGCCCATCATATTAGGACTAGTTTCATAACCAAAGCAAATTACCATGCTGTTCTAAAGACTCTCAATATAATATAAGTGAAGCATGAGAGTTCATCTATTTCTATAAAATAAAACCACCACCGTGCTCTAAAAAGATATAAGTGAAGCACTAGAGCAAATGACAAACTACTCCGAAAGATATAAGTGAAGATCAATGAGTAGTCGAATAATTATGCAACTATGTGAAGACTCTCTAACATTTAATAATTTCGGATCTTGGTATTTTATTCAAACAGCAAGCAAAACAAAATAAGATAAATTGACGCTCCAAGCAAAACACATATCATGTGGCGAATAAAAATATAGCTCCAAGTAAAGTTACCGATGAACGAAGACGAAAGAGGGGATGCCTTCCGGGGCATCCCCAAGCTTAGGCTCTTGGTTGTCCCTGAATATTACCTTGAGGTGCCTTGGTCATCCCCAATCTTAGGCTCTTGCCACTCCTTATTCCATAGTCCATCGAATCTTTACCCAAAACTTGAAAACTTCACAACACAAAACTTAACAGAAAACTCGTGAGCTCCGTTAGCGAAACAAAACAAAACACCACTTCAAGGTAATGTAATGAACTCATTATTTATTTATATTGGTGTTAAACCTACTGTATTCCAACTTCTCTATAGTTTATAAACTATTTTACTAGCCATAGATTCATTAAAATAAGCAAACAACACACGAAAAACAGAATCTGTCAAAAACAGAACAATCTGTAGTAATCTGTAGCTAACGCAAGATCTGGAACCCCAAAAATCTAAAATAAATTGTTGGACGTGAGGAATTTATCTATTAATCATATGCAAAAAGAATTAACTAATTATCACTCTCCAATAAAAAATGGCAGCAATTCTCATGAGCGCTAGAGTTTCTGTTTTTTACAGCAAGATCAACAAGATTTTCCCCAAGTCTTCCCAAAGGTTCTACTTGGCACAAACACTAATTAAAACAAAAAACTCAATCATAACAGAGGCTAGATAAATTATTTATTACTAAACAGGAAAAAAAAGCAAGGAACAAAAATAAAATTGGGTTGCCTCCCAACAAGAGATATCGTTTAACGCCCCTAGCTAGGCATGATGATTTCAATGATGCTCACATAAAAGATAAGAATTGAAACATAAAGAGAGCATCATGAAGAATATGACTAGCATATTTAAGTCTAACCCACTTCCTATGCATAGGGATTTTGTGAGCAAACAACTTGTGGGAACAAGAATCAACTTGCATAGGAAGGTAAAACAAGCATAACTTCATAACTTTAAGCACATAGAGAGGAAACTTGATATTATTGCAATTCCTACAAGCATATATTCCTTCCTCATAATAATTTTCAGTAGCATCATGAATGAATTCAACAATATAACCAGCACCTAAAGCATTCTTTTCATGATCTATAAGCATAGAAATTTTATTACTCTCCACACAAGCAAAATTCTTCTCATGAATAATAGTGGGAGCAAACTCAACAAAACAGTTATCATGTGAGGCATAATCCAATTGAAAACTAAAATCATGATGACAAGTTTCATGTATATCATTATTCTTTATAGCATACAAGTCATCACAATAATCATCATATATAGCAACTTTGTTCTCATAATCAATTGGAACCTCTTCCGGAATAGTGGATTCATCACAAAATAAAGTCATGACCTCTCCAAATCCACTTTCATCAATATAATCATCATAAATAGGAGGCATGCTTTCATCATAATAAATTTTCTCATCAAAATTGGGGGAAAAAAAATATCATCTTCATCAAACATAGCTTCCCCAAGCTTGTGGCTTCGCATATCATTAGCATCATGGATAGTCAAGGAATTCATACTAACAACATTGCAATCATGCTCATCATTCAAATATTTAGTGCTAAACATTTTAATGCATTCTTCTTCTAGCACTTGAGCACAATTATCGGAATCCTTATTTTCACGATAGATATTAAAAAGATGAAGCATATGAGGTACCCTTAATTCCATATTTTTTAATAATTTTTTTATAAACTAAACTAGTGATAAAACAAGAAACTAAAAGACTCGATTGCAAGATCTAAAGATATAACTTCAAGCACTCACCTCCCCGGCAATGGCGCCAGAAAAGAGCTTGATGTCTACTACACAACCTTCTTCTTGTAGACGTTGTTGGGCCTCCAAGTGCAGAGGTTTGTAGGACAGCAGCAAATTTCCCTCAAGTGGATGACCTAAGCTTTATCAATTCGTGGGAGGCATAGGATGAAGATGGTCTCTCTAAAGCAACCCTGCAACCAAATAACAAAGAGTCTCTTGTGTCCCCAACACACCCAATACAATGGTAAATTGTATAGGTGCACTAGTTCGGCAAAGAGATGGTGATACAAGTGGTATATGGATGGTAGATAAAGGTTTTTGTAATCTGAAAATATAAAAACAGCAAGGAAACTAATGATAAAAGTGAGCGTAAACGGTATTGCAATGCATTGAAACAAGGCCTAGGGTTCATGCTTTCACTAGTGCAAGTTCCCTCAACAATAATAACATAATTGGATCACCTAACTATCCCTCAAGATGCAACAAAGAGTCACTCCAAAGTCACTAATAGCGGAGAAAGAACGAAGAGATTATGGTAGGGTACGAAACCACCTCAAAGTTATTCTTTCCAATCAATCCGTTGGGCTATTCCTATAAGTGTCACAAACAGCCCTAGAGTTCGTACTAGAATAACACCTTAAGACACAAATCAACCAAAACCCTAATGTCACCTCAAGTATCCATGGGTATGATTATACGATATGCATCACACAATCTCAGATTCATCTATTCAACCAACACATAGAACCTCAAAGAGTGCCCCAAAGTTTCTACCGGAGAATCACGACGAAAACGTGTGCCAACCCCTATGCATAGGTTCATGGGCGGAACCCGCAAGTTGATCACCAAAATATACATCAAGTAAATCACATGGTATCCCATTGTCACCACAGATACGCACGACAAGACATACATCAAGTGTTCTCAAATCCTTAAAGACTCAATCCGATAAGATAACTTCAAAGGGAAAACTCAATCCATTACAAGAGAGTAGAGGGGGAGAAACATCATAAGATCCAACTATAATAGCAAAGCTCGCGATACATCAAGATCGTGCCACCTCAAGAACACGAGAGAGAGAGAGAGAGAGATCAAACACATAGCTACTGGCACATACCCTCAGCCCCGAGGGAGAACTACTCCCTCCTCATCATGGAGAGCACCGAGATGATGAAGATGGCCACCGGAGAGGGATTCCCCCTCCGACAGGATGCCGGAACAGGTCTAGATTGGCTTTCGGTGGCTACGGAGGCTTCTGGCGGCGGAACTCCCGATCTATTGTGCTCCCGGATGTTTTTAGGGTATATGGAGATATATAGGTGGAAGAAGTACGTTAGGGGAGCCACGAGGGGCCCACGAGAGTGGAGGGCGCGCCCAGGGGGGTGGGCACGCCCCCTGCCTCGTGGCTTCCTCGTTGCTTCCCTTACGTGGACTCCAAGTCTCCCGTGTTGCTTTCCTTCCAAAAATAAGTTCCGTGAAGTTTCAGGTCAATTGGACTCCGTTTGATTTTCCTTTTCTGCGATACTCTAAAACAAGGAAAAAACAGAAACTGACACTGGGCTCTGGGTTAATAGGTTAGTCCCAAAAATAATATAAAAGTGCATAATAAAGCCCATAAACATCCAAAGTTGATAATATAATAGCATGGAACAATAAAAAATTATAGATATTTTGGAGACGTATCATGCCGCGCCATCCAAAGACGGGAGGATTAACCCCACCTCGGAGGCCGCAGACTCCACGATGTTGGAGCCGCACATGGACCTGGTCTCACACGATGCCTATGCCACCGGAACGCCGGACTCGTCTCCGGTCGTAGGTTCCGAACCGTGCGAGCCTGTGGATGCCGAGCTTGATCATTTATCGATCTTTAAATTCAGCGCCACATACATCTTCCAGCATTCGCCTTTGGGTGATGTGCTTAATTCCTTAAAAAACCTGTCCTCGTCGGAGGACTCATAGCCGAACTATATCTGGCTCGAACCAGGGGCTGACTGTGGAGAATTGTGCTTCCCACCCACCACCCACTTCATAGCCACAGTCGAGAATTTGACCGATACACTTGATTACGACTCCAAGAATGTCGACGGCATGGACAATGATGCCGATGACAGCGAAGACCCCGTTGATTCAACTAATGAACAAGAAGATGGGCAGGTTAGCCCTGTCAAATAGGCCACACACAAAGATTCGGAGGACGACAATTACCTTCCGCTCTCTGAGGATGAGGTGGGCCTTGGCACTGAGGATTTCATCGTGCCTGAGGAACCTCGTGAGCAGAAGCGCTTTAAGCGCCAACTAATAGCCACTACAAGGAGCCTGAAAAAGAAGCAGCAGCAGCTTCAAGCTGACCAAGATTTGCTCAATGATAGATGGACCGAAATCCTAGCCGCCGAAGAATACGACCTTAGTGGACCAGCCAAAAGCTACCCAAAGCATAGATTGCTACCCCAGGGCAACAATAAGGCGCTGAAGCCCGTACCATCATCACATAATGCGGCAGGTCGACCACAACTGGGCCCAGGTAAAGCGGCACCTCAAGCCGAACACCAGACCGCCCCACCTCGCAGTAAAAGCAAGGCCAAAATAGCTCGGGGTTATACATACGACCGTCAACAAGACTCGGGTAGCAAAGCAGGACACTTAAGAGCGATCTATAGGTTGCAAGGACATACCTCGACACATGACGACGACCACCTATTCAGACGTGTCAAACATAGCCACACCCGGCTGAAAACCGCAAATGGACTCTGTCGGAGATCCGACGCAGTGTGGCCCAACATAGAGGCGCCGCACACCCTCTTTGCTTCACAAATGAAGTAATGGAGCATGAATTCCCAGACGGGTTCAAACCCATGAATATCGAATCATACGATGAAACAACATATCCCGCGGTATGGATCGAGGACTTCCTCCTCCATATCCACATGGCCCGCGGTGACGACCTTCATGCCGTCAAATACCTACCACTAAAACTCAAAGGACCAGCTCGGTACTAGTTAAACAGTCTGCCGGAAAATTCTATCAGCAGCTGGGAGGATTTGGAGGACGCCTTTCGCAATAACTTCCAAGGAACATATGTCCGGCCGCCAGATGCTGATGACTTAAGTAACATCGTCCAGCAGCCCGGAGAGTCAGCCAGGAAGCTCTGGACCAGATTCCTAGTTAAAAAGAACCAAATCGTTGACTGTCCGGACGCGGAGGCCCTTGCGGCCTTTAAACACAGCGTCCGGGATGAATGGCTTGCGCGCCACCTCGGTCAAGAAGGGCCTAGATCCATGACAGCCCTTATCGCTCTAATGACCCACTTTTGTGCGGGAGAAGACAACTGGCTCGCTCGTAGAAGCAACAATGATAGCGACTCAGGCACTTCCAAAATCCGAGACGGCAATGGCAAGCCACGACGAAGCATACACAACAGTCACAATGATAATGAAAGATCACGCGACACAGCGGTCAACGCCGGATTCAGTGATCCCAAGCCCGGTCAACGGAAAAATCCATTCAAGGCAAACAGAGACGGACCATCCAAACTAGACAAGATATTGGACCGGCCCTGCCAGATTCATGGCCACCCCAATAAACCAGCTAATCACACCAACAGAAGCTGTTGGGTCCTCAAGCAGGCCGGCAGGCTCAATGCCAGACACAATGGAAATGGGCCACCAGGCAATAGGGACAACGAAGCGGCTCACCAGCTAAATGCCGGAGGACGGAAGCAATTTCCCCCTGAAGATCGATCAAATCCGAAACATAAATAGCAGTTCGGCTTCCGCTGCCCATCTCATATACCCGTTAAAACTATACCGCGCATACATAATTACGCACTCAAGATACCATGGGCATTGATGGAAGCACAATACAGACAAGTCTGCAGGCACTCCGGTAACATCCTTTAACCGCTTTCCTATTTTCTTTTGTTTCATTTGAAGGAAATATGCCCTAGAGGCAATAATAAAGTTATTATTTATTTCCTTATATCATGATAAATGTTTATTATTCATGCTAGAATTGTATTAACCGGAAACATGATACATGTGTGAATACATAGACAAACAGAGTGTCACTAGTATGCCTCTACTTGACTAGCTCGTTGATCAAAGATGGTTATGTTTCCTAGCCATAGACAAAGAGTTGCCATTTGATTAACGGAATCACATCATTGGGAGAATGATGTGATTGACTTGACCCATTCCGTTAGCTTAGCACTTGATCGTTTAGTTTGTTGCTATTGCTTTCTTCATGACTTATACAAGTTCCTATGACTATGAGATTATGCAACTCCCGTTTACCGGAGGAACACTTTGTGTGCTACCAAACGTCATAATGTAACTGGGTGATTATAAAGGTGCTCTACAGGTGTCTCCGAAGGTACTTGTTGGGTTGGCATAGATCAAGATTAGGATTTGTCACTGCGATTGTCGGAGAGGTATCTTTGGGCCCTCTCGGTAATACACATCACTATAAGCCTTGCAAGCATGATAACTAATGAGTTAGTTACGGGATGATGTATTACGGAACGAGTAAAGAGACTTGTCGGTAATGATATTGAACTAGGTATTGGGATACCGACGGTCGAATCTCGGGCAAGTAACATACCGATGACAAAGAGAGCAACGTATAGTGTTGTGCGGTTTGACCGATAAAGATCTTCATAGAATATGTATGAAACAATATGAGCATCCAGGTTCCGCTATTGGTTATTGACCGGAGACGTGTCTCGGTCATGTCTACATAGTTCTCAAACCCGTAGGGTCCGCACGCTTAAAGTTCTGTGACGATCGGTTTTATGAGTCTATATGTTTTGATGTACCGAAGGTAGTTCGGAGTCCCAGATTTGATCACGGACATGACGAGGAGTCTCAAAATGGTCGAGACATAAAGATTGACATATTGGAAGCCTACATTTGGACATCAGAATAGTTCCGGGTGAAATCGGGATTTTACCAGAGTACCGAAGGGGTTACCGAAACCCCCCGGGGGCTAATGGGCCTTGTTGGGACATAAGGGAAAGAGAGAGGGGCCGGCCTAGGGCAGGCAGCGCGCCCCTTCCCCCTTTCTGAATTGGACTAGGAGAAGGGGGGGCGCCCCCTTTCCTTTTCTTTCTCTCCCTGCCTTTCCCCCTCCTAGTAGGAGTAGGAAAGAGAGGAATCCTACTCCTACTAGGAGGAGGATTCCTCCCCCTAGGCGCACCAACAAGGGCCGTCTGGCCTCCCCCTTTCTCCTTTATATACAGGGGCAGGGGGACACCTCTAGACACACAAGTTGATCACAAAGATCTCTCCCAGCCGTGTGCGGTGCCCCCTCCACCATAATCCACCTCGGTCATACTGTAGCGGTGTTTAGGCGAAGCCCTGTTGCCGTAACTTCATCAACATCATCACCACACCGTCGTGCTGATGAAACTCTTCCCCGAGCTCTACTAGATCATGAGTTCGTGGGACATCACCAAGCTGAACGTGTGCTGAACGCGGAGGTGCCTTACGTTCGGTACTGAGGATCGGTCGATCATGAAGACGTACGACTACATCAACCGCGTTGTCATAACGCTTCCGCTTTCGGTCTACGAGGGTACGTGGACACACTCTCCCCTCTCGTTTCTATGCATCACCATGATCCTGTGTGTGCGTAGGATTTTTTTTTGAAATTACTACGTTCCCCAACAGTGGCATTCGAGCCAGGTTTTATGCGTTGATGTTATATGCACGAGTAGAACACAAGTGAGTTGTGTGCGATACAAGTCATACTGCTTACCAGCATGTCATACTTTGGTTCGGTGGTATTGTTGGATGAAGCGGCCCGGACCGACATTACGTGTACGCTTACACGAGACTGGTTCTACCGACGTGCTTTGCACACAGGTGCCTGGCGGGTGTCAGTTTCTCCAACTTTAGTTGAACTGAGTGTGGCTATGCCCGGTCCTTTAGAAGGTTAAAACAACACTAACTTGACAAACTATCGTTGTGGTTTTGATGCGTAGGTAAGAACGGTTCTTGCTCAGCCCGTAGCAGCCACGTAAAACTTGCAACAACAAAGTAGAGGACGTCTAACTTGTTTTTGCAGGGCATGTCGTGATGTGATATGGTCAAGACATGATGCTATTTTTTATTGCATGAGATGATCATGTTTTGTTAAAGTTATCGACTACTGGCACGAGCCTTATGGTTGTCTCTTTATTTGCATAAGATGCAAGTGCTATGTAATTGCTTTACTTTATCGCTATAGGATAACAACAGTTGCAAAAGCAATAGCTGGTGAGACGACCATGTGACGACACATTGATAAAAGATCAAGATGATGGAGATCATAGTGTCATGCCGGTAAAAATGGAGATCATGATAGTACTTTGGAGATGGAGATCAAAAGCACAAGATGATGATGGCCATATCATGTCACATATTATGATTGCATGTGATGTTTATCTTTTATACATCTTATTTTGCTTTGATTAACGGTAGCATTATAACATGATCTCTCACTAAATTTCAAGATAAAAGTGTTCTCCCTGAGTATGCACTGTTGCCAAAGTTCGTCGTGCCTAGACACCACGTGATGATCGGGTGTGATAAGCTCTACGCCCATCTACAACAGGTCCAAGCTAGTTTTGCACACGCAGAATACTCAGGTTAAACTTGACGAGCCTAGCATATGCAGATATGGCCTCGGAACACTGAGATCGAAAGGTCGAGCGTGAATCATATAGTAGATATGATCAACATAGTGATGTTCACCATTGAAAACTACTCCATTTCACGTGATGATCGGTTATGGTTTAGTTGATTTGGATCACGTGATCACTTAGATGATTAGAGGGATGTCTATCTAAGTGGGAGTTCTTAAGTAATATGATTAATTGAACTTTAATTTATCATCAACTTAGTCCTGGTAGTATTAGCATATCTATGTTGTGGATCAATAGCTCGCATTTAGCTCCTCTGTTTTATTTTTGATATGTTCCTAGAGAAAACTAAGTTGAAAGATGTTAGTAGCAATGATGTGGATTGGATCTGTGATCTGAGGATTATCCTCATTGCTGCACAGAAGAATTATGTCCTTGATGCACCTCTAGGTGACAGACCTATTGCAGGAGCAGATGCAGACGTTATGAACATTTGGCTAGCTCAATATGATGACTACTTGATAGTTTAGTGCACCATGCTTAACAACTTAGAATAGGGACTTCAAAGACGTTTTGAATGTCATGGATCATATGAGATGTTCTAGGAGTTGAAGTTAATATTTCAAGAAAATACCCGAGTTGAGAGATATGAAGTCTCCAACAAGTTCTATAGCTAAAAGATGGAGGAGAATAGCTCAAGCAGTGAGCATGTGCTCAGATTGTCTGGGTACTACAATCGCTTGAATCAAGTGGGAGTTAATCTTCCAGATAAAATAGTGATTGACAGAATTCTATAGTCACCATCACCAAGTTAGCAGAACTTCGTGATGAACTATAGTATGCAAGGGATGACGAAAACGATTCCTGAGCTTTTCATGATGATGAAATCGATGAAGGTAGAAATCAAGAAAGAGCATCAAGTGTTGATGATTAACAAGACCACTAGTTTCAAGAAAAGGGCAAAGGGAAAGAAAGGGAACTTCAAGAAGAACAACAAGCAAGTTGCTGCTCAAGTAAAGAAGCCCAAATCTGGGCCTAAGCCTGAGACTAAGTGCTTCTACTGCAAAGGGACTGGTCACTGGAAGCGGAACTGCCCCAAGTATTTGGCGGATAAGAAGGATAGCAAAGTGAACAATGCTATATTTGATATACATTTTATTGATGTGTACTTTACTAGTGTTTATAGCAACCCCTCGGTATTTGATACTGGTTCAGTTGCTAAGAGTAGTAACTCGAAAACGGGAGTTGCAGAATGAACAAAGACTAGTTAAGGGTGAAGTGACGATGTGTGTTGGAAGTGGTTCCAAGATTGATATGAGCATCATCGCACACTCCCTATACTTTCGGGATTAGTGTTAAACCTAAATAAATGTTATTTGGTGTTTGCGTTGAGCATGAATATGATTTGATCATGTTTTTTGTAGAATGGTTATTCATTTAAGTTAGAGAATAATTGTTGTTCTGTTTACATGAATAAAACCTTCTATGGTCATACACCCAATGAAAATGGTTCGTTGGATCTCGATCATAGTGATACACATATTCATAATATTGAAGCCAAAATATGCAAAGTTAATAATGATAGTGCAACTTATTTGTGGCACTGCCGTTTAGGTCATATTGGTGTAAAGCGCATGAAGAAACTCTATGCTGACGGGCTTTTGGAATCACTTGATTATGAATCATTTTGATGCTTGCAAACCATGCCTCATGGGAAATATGACTAAGACTCCGTTCTCCGGAACAATGGAGCGAGCCACTGACTTATTGGAAATAATACATACCGATGTATGCAGACCAATGAGTGTTGAGACTCACGGCGGGTATCGTTGTTTTCTGACCTTCACAGATGATTTGAGCAGATATGTGTATATCTACTTGATGAAACATAAGTCTGAAACATTTGAAAAGTTCATATAATTTCAGAGTGAAGTGGAAAATCATCGTAACAAGAAAATAAAGTTTCTACGATCTAATCGCGGAGGAGAATATTTGAGTTACGAGTTTGGTCTTCACTTGAAACAATGCGAAATAGTTTCACAACTCACGCCACCTAGAACACCACAGCGTAATGGTGTGTCCGAACATCATAACCGTACTTTATTAGATATGGTGCGATCTATGATGTCTCTTACCGATTTATCACTATCATGTTGGGGTTTATGCATTAGAGACAGCTGCATTCACATTAAAAAGGGCACCATCTAAATCCGTTCAGACGACACCGTATGAACTGTGGTTTAGCAAGAAACCTAAGCTGTCGTTTCTTAAAGTTTGGGGTTGTGATGCTTATAAGAAAAAGTTTCATCCTAATAAGTTCAAACCCAAATCGGAGAAATGTGTCTTCATAGGATACCCAAAGGAGACAGTTGGGTACACCTTCTATCACAGATCCGAAGGCAAGACATTCGTTGCTGAGAATGGATCCTTTCTAGAGAAGGAGTTTATCTCGAAAGAAGTGAGTGGGAGGAAAGTAGAACTTGATGAGGTAACTATACCTGCTACCTTATTGGAAAGTAGATCATCACATAAATCTGTTTCTGTGACTCCTACACCAATTAGTGAGGAAGCTAATGATGATGATCATGTGACTTCAGATCAAGTTACTACCGAACCTCGTATGTCAACCAGAGTGAGATTTGCACCAGAGTGGTATGGTAATCCTGTTCTGGAGGTCATGTTAATTGACCATGACGAACCTACGAACTATGAGGAAGCGATGATGAGCCCAGATTCCACGAAATGGCTTGAGGCCATGAAATCTGAGATTGGATCCATGTATGAGAACAAAGTATGGACTTTGATTGACTTGCCCGATAATTGGTGAGTCATTAAGAATAAATGGATCTTCAAGAGGAAGACGGACGCTGATAGTAGTGTTACTATCTACAAAGCTCGAATTGCCGCAGTGTTTTCGACAAGTTCAAGGTGTTGACTACGATGAGATTTTTTCACTCGTAGCGATGCTTAAAAGTCTGTCCGAATCATGTTAGCAGTTGCCGCATTTTATGAAATCTGGCAAATGGATGTCAAAACTATATTCCTTCATGGATTTCTTAAAAAAATAGTTGTATATGATGCAACCATAAGGTTTTGTCGACCCTAAAGGTGCTAACAAAGTGAGCAATCTCCAGCGATCCATCTATGGACTGGTGCAAGCATCTCGGAGTTGGAATATATGCTTTGATAAAATGATCAAAGTATATGGTTTTATACAGACTTGCGTTGAAGCCTGTATTTACAAGAAAGTGAGTGGGAGCACTACAACATTTCTGATAAGTATATGTGAATGACATATTGTTGATCGGAAAGAATGTAGAATTCTCTGGAAAGCATAAAGGAGTATTTGAAAGGAGTTTTTTTCAAAGAAAGACCTCGATGAAGCTGCTTACACATCGAGCATCAAGATCTATAGAGATAGATCAAGACGCTTGATAAGTTATTTCAATGAGTACATACCTTGACAAGATTTTGAAATAGTTCCAAATGGAACAGTCAAAGAAGGAGTTCTTGCCTATGTTGCAAGGTGTGAAGTTGAGTAAAAACTCAAAACCCGACCACAGCAGAAAATAGAAAGAGAATGATAAGTCATTCCCTATGCCTCAGTCATAGGTTCTATAAAGTATGCTATGCTGTTTACCAGTCCTATTGTATACCTTAGCATCTTTCTGGCAAGGGAGCACAATAGTGATCTAGGAGTAGATCACTGGACAATGGTCAAAATTATCCTTAGAGGACTAAGGAAATATTTCTCGGTTATGGAGGTGATAAAAGAGTTCGTCGTAAAGAGTTACGTCGATGCAAGCTTTTTACATCGATCTAGATGACTCTAAGTCTCAATCTGGATACATATTGAAAGTGGGAGCAATTAGCTAGAGTAGCTCCGTGCAGAGCATTGTAGACATAGAAATTTGTGAAATACATACGGATCTGAATGTTGCAGACCCGTAGACTAAACTTCTCTCACAAGAAAAACATGATCACTCTTTGGGTGTTAATCACATAGCGATGTGAACTAGATTATAGACTCTAGTAAACCCTTTGTGTTGGGGATATTGCTACTGGACATAAACCGGCCAGGAGTAGCCGGGTTAACTTTATGAAGATTAGAAGACCACGAAGACATAAGAATGATGGCACTTTATGGAGGCCCAAGGCCCAAAGGCGAGTTAAGGCCTGTAGATGTAAACCGACCTTATTATGTAACTTGCATTGTAAGATAGGAAGTATAGAGACCGAACCGGACACGTTTATAATCCGGCTTTGGGACTCTGTAAACCAGCGGGCGTCAACCTGTGTATATAAAGGGACGACCCGGCCACGGTTTGAGGAGAACAGACAACAACTCGAGGGCCAGCCAAAGCGGATTCACTCCCTGGTCATCAAAACCCTAGCAATACCAATCACAACTAGACGTAGGCTTTTACCTTCATCGAAGGGGCCGAACTAGTATAAACTCCCCGTGTCCCCTTGTCCGGTTTAACCCCTTTAAGCTAACCCATTGTGATGGCTCCACGACTAAGTCCTTTCACAAGGACATCTGCCGTGACAAACCCACGACAGTTGGCGCCCACCGTGGGGCTATCACATGATGGTTTCGAGTTCTTAAAGGGCAGCTTTGATGGACTCAAGGGATACACTGTGGGCCAGATGATGAAGAGTCATTGCGGCAAGCTCTACATCGGCAACGCAGGATGGGGCCCCGAGGCTGATTCAATCGAATACGGGTACCGGGTCCCCTTTGGTGGGATTCACGTCTTCATCGGCAAGATTGGCGAACCGGGCCTTGAGCCGGACACCTGCACCGACATCATTGAGACGGCTCAGCGTGCAAGCCCGTCCCCAGTTCAGCCCATGGCAAAGCATGTTTTCGTAGGTGTCATCCATGGAGCAGAGTATGAGGACGGACCGACATCCAATGGAGAAACCGTTATCTTCTCCGACGGCGAGTCTTCTTGAGAAACCGAATCGATCTATCAGCTGCAGGATGGCCGGATTAGTGGAGGTTCCGAGGGCAACAGTATTCCGGACTCCCCTGATCTACCAAACCGGCCGCTATCTTCATGGCCGGTACACAGTCAGCGCCCCACTCATCAACCGCCGCAGCAATACTCTCCGGTTCAGCAACGGCCACGCCGGCGGGGGCAGGAAGCTCTGCGCCGCCTCCGGCTCAAGTTCTGTCTAACTTGTTCGACGCTTTGGCAACATTGATGGCCGCAGAGGTGGATGCAGCAGCCAGGGATCAGCACAACGTGGAGATTGCAAAGGTGAAAGATTAGATAACTCAGGCTAAAGCGGACCTAGCAGCAGAGAACGCTAGGATGGCTACAGAACGGGCCGAGTTGGAAGCTCAGGCCTACCAGTTTAGGCTGGATCAGAATGCGTCAGAAGAAGTCATGAGAAGAAGATACCGATCGCATCTCCCGCCGAGTTATGAGCCAAGAAATCTCTTCAATACACCAGGAGCAGGAACTAGTAACCAGCCAATATTAAACCGGACGGAGGCGCCAGGGACAGGAGCGCCGGTTCAGCCGCGCATGATGGACCCGCCTCGTCAGAACAACATTGTGCCACAGTATGTTCCAACACCTCCCGGGCATTACTCCAACCCGTTGGACAACATTGTAGCCGCTGCTTCACGGTTAGCAGCCCTCCCAATCGACGGTGAATCACCAGTTGCGGTTGAAGCACGACGGGCCAGAGATCTCCTTCAAACAGCTCTAAACCAGTAGCAGGCATATTCGCACAGTCGTGAGAGGATTCATTCCACCCCCATCCAAGCCGGAGCTACATCACACACGTTGAGGATGAACCGGCCGTGTCAAGTAGTGCACGTCGCCGTAACTCGCCTCAAGGGCACAACCCAGCAGGAGGAGGTGCCAATGCGCAGGATGTGGTGGATCATGGTCGTGCATGTTGAGAGGCCGAGTTAGCAGCTCTGCACGGAGCCCGTCAACCTACTCCGGTTCATGCCACCACTTCAGTCGAACCTGGTGTGGTATTCAGTTCCTTAGGGGTGCCGTGTCTTACCCCCGCTTTGCGTAAAGTGAGACTGCCCAAGGATTTCAAAGGACCTCGTAAGGCACCCAATTACACCGCCGATCTGCAACCAGAGGCGTGGGTTGAAAGCTACGAGATGGCAATGGAGATGTTGGATGTGGATGAAGTAGTATGTGCTAAATACTTCACCATGATGTTGGAAGGAACAACTCGTACTTGGTTGAAGAGCTTACCAACTAACTCTGTCGGATCATGGGCCGAATTGAAGCACCGGTTTATCCAGAACTTCAAAGATACTTATAAGCAGCCCATGTCAATTGTGGATCTGGCCGCTTGTGTCCAAGAGGATGGAGAGTCCATGACCCATTGGGTAAAGCGGGTCTCAACAATTTTGCATTCATCGGATCGTATCAATGCAGATACCGCAGTACTAACATTGGAGGGCAATTGCCGTTTTCTGCCGCTCAAACAGAAGTTAGGAAGACTCAAACGTCACTGCAATGATATGTCAACGCTTATGGCCGCTTTGGTTAAATACGCCGATTCAGATACTACCAAAGACCCTGACTTAGAGGAGGACAAACCGGGGAAAGGGAAAAAGAACGGCAACACCAAGGGTCAGCAGCATAATCCGGCAGGCCATGGGAACAACGGTAAGCACAAGGCCGACAATAGCTTGGACTTTGTGGCTAACACCAATGCTTAGGACAACGGTCAGCGCCGTAATGGCAAGCAACCCAGAGAGGTGGAGGTTCAGGCCCCAATTTGGAGCGCCTGTTAAACCAACCCTGTCCAAAGCATGGATCAAAGGAGAGGCCAGCATCGCATCTTTGGAAGGATTGTTATATCATGCGAGATTTCAAGAACTCCAATATGTTTCAGTATGATAATGGCCCACCCGGCGGTTCAGGAGGTGGTTTCCACGGGCCGGGTTATGGAGGCGGCAGCCCCGGTTCAGGATTTCAGGGCAATCAAACCAGATACAGCAATCAAGGGAGTCAGGGAAACCAGGGAGGTTACAACCATCAGGGGCCACCAGCAGCAGCAGTTGTTGGGGATATAACTATTTATGTAAGCCGCCCAGGAGGGGCCGGGTTACGCAAAGAGAAGCCCATCTGAAGCCCAAGACCAAGACATGAAGATGGCGGTTCAGTAAAGGGTCTAAAGGCCCACAGGCGATTTATGGCCCATGGTGATAAACTGCCATAAGGGCGTGACTTGTATTGTAAGGTAGAAGTAACTAGTCACCGAGCCGGACACTGTTTATGAGCCGGCCGGGACTCTGTAAGCCGTAGGGCGTCGACCCGTGTATATAAGGGGACGACCCACTGGTGGCTTAGGATAAGAAACAACAAAATCGAGAACCGGGCATAGCGTATCTCGCTCCCTGGTCATCGAAACCTCAAGCAATTCCAACCCAACTATACGTAGGCCTTCCTTCACCGTAAGGGGCTGAACTAGTATAAACCTCGCGTATCCTTTGTCCCGATTAACCCCTTCAAGCTTCCTAGCTGCGATGGCTCCACGATTAAGTCCTTGCAAGAGGACATCTGCCATGACAATTCCACGACAGTTGGCGCCCACCGTGGGGCCAGCGCACGGTGGATTTGAGTTCTTGAAGGGCAGCTTTGAAGGGCTCAAGGGATACGCAGTTGGCCGGATGACCAAGAGTCGTCGCGGCAAGATCTACATCGACGACGAAGGCTGGGGCCCCGACGCCGGCTCAATTGAGTACGGATACCGGGTCCCCTTTGGCGGAATTCACGTCTTCATCGGCCGGATTGGTGAGCCGGGCCCTGAGCCGGACAGCTGCACCGACCTCGTCGAGACGGCTCAGCGTGTGAAACCCGCCTGAGCTCAACCCGTCGTGAATCGTGCCTTTGTGGGTTGCATCCACGGAGGTGAACTTCCTGAAGGATCTGAAGGTGATGATGAGCCGGCCGTCCTCTCTGACGGTGATTCGTCCGCCGGCTCAGCAGATTCGCTGTATCAAGTTCAAGATGGTGTGCTTGGGGGCTGTTTCGATGGCAGCACTATTCCGGACCCCTCAGAGTCGCCAAACTGGGCAGGAGTCTTCATGGCTGGTACTCAACCCGGCCAAAATTCTACAGCCTCAGCGGCGATAACGTCCGGGTTAGGAGTAGCCAGGGCAGGAGGCCCTGTGCGCTCACCAGCTCAGGTGCTGATGGATCTCATGGATAAGCTTACGGCTTTGTTAACTGTTACAGTCATCCCTGCGAATCAATCTGAGCATGAGGCAGAGGTGGCACAGGTTCGCGACGAGATCGCCCGGGCCAAGGAAACCGTAGCAGCTGAAGACGCTAGATTAGCAATAGAACGGGCGGCTTTGGACGCGCGGGCGCAGCAACTTCAGGCAGAGGCCTTGCAACTCACGTTAAGCTTAAACGCATCCAATGAGGTAATGAGGAGGAGACATCAGAAAACTCAGTCCCGTTTACCTCAGATTTATGATCCTCGGAATCTCTTCGCTACACCCGGGGCCGGCCTAAGTAACCTGCCAGGTGCAAATCAGTTTATGACATCCGGAAGGGGAGGCCCAGTCTAGCCTCCGGTGACGGCGCCTCTTCACGACAATATGGCACCACCCCATTACGTGCCAATACCACAGGGTCACTTCTCCAACCCCATGGAGAACTTAATCGCAGCATCCGCACGTTTGGCGGCTCTCCCAGTAGATGTTAATGATCCGACAGCGGTGGAAACCCGGAAGATCAGGGAACTTGTCCAAACAGCCCTGGCTCAGCAAGAGACCTACTCCTACAGCCGGGACAGGATTCACTCAACTCCTCCGCCCTGGTTAGCTCCGCCTCGTCAAAACCGGAGCCCGAGTTACAGTAGACACATGGAGTCAGAGGCCTGGTCAAGTAGCGCTCAGCGCCGGAACCAGCCCGACGGGTATAACCCGGTTCAGGATCGGATACGTCAGGAGGACGAGCGGGCAGCTCAGCTAGCGGCTCAGCTAGCAGCCCAACAGGACTCACCGGCTTACCTGATGACTTCTGTTGAGGCGGGTGTTGCTACTAGAACCGAAGGAGTTCCTTGTCTGATACCGGCTCTACGGAATGTACGTCTGCCCAAGGATTTCAAGGGACCTCGAAAGGTGCCGAATTATACGGCCGATTTACAGCCTGGGGCGTGGATTGAAAGTTACGAGATGGCCATGGAGCTGCTGGAGGTTAACGATGAAGCGATCGCTAAATACTTCACCATGATGTTGGACGGAATGGCCCGTTCTTGGTTAAAGGGTTTTCCACCCAATTCCATTGGTTCATGGGCGGAGCTAAAGGCCCGTTTCATCTAGAACTTCAAGGACACTTGCAAGCAGTCTATGTCGATTGTGGACCTGACAAATTGTAAGCAGGAGGAAGGTGAATCTACGACTCATTGGGTACGCCGGGTCAAAGATATAATACATTCGTCTGACAAGATGGATGCCGGCTCAGCAGTTCTCATGCTGGAGAAGAATTGCCGTTTTGAGCCTCTGAGACAGAAACTGGGGCGCCTTAAGCGTGATTGCAACGATATGGGGACGCTAATGGCGGCTTTAGTCAAGTATGCCGATTCTGATAGTACCAAGGATCCCGCGTCTGATGAGGAAAAGACAGGGAAGGGAAAGAAGAACGACAATGGAAAGGGTCAGCAGCATAACCCGGCGAGTCAAGGAGGTAATAAGCGTAAGGCGGACGGTAACCCAGAATTTGTGGCCAATGCACAGGGTAACAATCAGAAGCGCAAAGGAAAGCCACCCCGGTTTGGCGGGTCAGGCCTGTCTCTTGAGAAATTACTCAATGAGCCCTGCCCAAAACACGGCACCCGGGAACGACCAGCGACTCACTTATGGAAGGATTGCGCAATCATGAAGGCTTTCAAGAATTCTAGTACGTTTGATGGCAATCAAGGCCCAGGCGGCGGCTCAGGAGCTGGCGGCTTTCATGGCCCGGGCGGCGGTTCAGGATCCGGCTTTCAGGGAAGCCAGGGTGATTATAATCAACAACAGTCTGGTCAAGGAGGTCAGCAACAGCAGTCGGGTTATCAGAGTCATCCAAAACAGCTAAACAGTGGGCAGTATCACGTGTTCACCACAAGTTTGTGTAAACGTGATCAGAAAGTTCATAAGAGGGCTGTGAATTCTGTTGAGCCGGCAGTCCCTCGTTACTTGAGGTGGTCGGAACAGCCTATTGTCTGGAGCAGGGAGGATCACCCTCCCCGGGTTGATAATCCGGGTCAACTGGCCTTGGTAGTGGCACCACAGGTTGGTGGTTATAAATTTACTAAGGTGCTCATGGATGGAGGTAGCAGCATCAACATCCTCTATTACGAGACCTTTCGGCGCATGGGCTTAACTGACAAGAATTTAAAGACTTCCAACACCGTCTTCCATGGAGTGGTGCCTGGTAAATCGACGTATCCTGTGGGTAAGATTGAGCTAGAGGTGGCTTTTGGAGACGAGCATGATTCTAGGGCAGAAAAGTTAACTTTTGAGGTGGTAAAAATCAAGAGTCCATATCACGCTTTGTTTGGGCGGCCGACTTATGCCAAGTTCATGGCGCGGCCGTGTTATGTTTATTTACAGCTCAAGATGCCGGGTTACAAGGGTACCATCACCGTGCATGGAAGCCGAAAGGTGGCCCTGGAATGCGAAGAAGGCGATGCGGCTTATGCCGAGTTTATCTGTGCAGCAGAGGAGCTCAAATTTTATCAAGATAATGTTGACCCGGCGGATATGACTTCTCTCAAGAAGCCGACTACGGAGCATGACCCGGCTATGAAGTTTAAATCGACTGCAGAGACTAAGCTTGTTGATTTCACTCCGGGCGATTCATCTAAGCAATTTAGCATCAGTGCCAACTTGGATCCTAAATAGGAAAGCGCGCTCATCGAGTTCATCCGTGAGAACCGGGACATCTTTGCATGGAAACCTTCTGACATGCCGGGTGTACCGAGAGGACTCGCTGAGCACACTCTTAATATTGATCCGAAGTATAAGCCGGTCAGGCAGTTTCTGCGGCGATTCAATGAAGAGCGACGAAAAGCTATAGGAGAAGAGGTCGCCCGGCTCTTGGCGGCTGGGTTCATTGTCGAAGTTTTTCACCCAGAGTGGTTGGCTAACCCGGTGCTCGTACTCAAGAAAAACGGCACCTGGCGGATGTGTGTGGATTACACGGACTTAAATAAGGCTTGTCCGGCTGATCCTTTTGCTCTCCCCCGTATTGATCAAATCATTGATGCTACGGCAGGTTGTGCGCGTTTGAGCTTTTTGGATGCTTATTCTGGTTATCATCAGATCAAGATGGCAGTTAAGGACCAGGAGAAGACGGCTTTCATCACCCCGTTTGGAGCCTTCTGCTATGTGTCTATGCCTTTTGGGCTCAAGAGTGCCCAGGCGACTTATCAACGGTGTGTACAGAATTGTCTCCACAATCAGATTGGGCGCAATGTTCATGTGTATGTGGATGACATAGTGGTGAAATCCAGAGAGGCGGAAACCTTGATATCTGATCTCAGAGAAACCTTTGACAATCTCCGGGTTTACAAAATGATGCTTAACCCGGAGAAGTGTGTATTTGGGGTGCCTGCAGGCAAGCTTTTGGGATTCTTGGTCTCAAACAGGGGCATCGAGGCTAATCCGGAGAAGATTAAGGCAATCACTTCTTTGGCTAAACCAGCATGTATCAATGATGTTCAGCGATTGGCGGGTCGTGTTGCCGCTTTAAGCCGGTTAGGGGAGAAGGCCCTACCGCTGTACCAATTGATGAAGAAGGTAGACACCTTTGTCTGGAGTGATGCTACTAATGCTGCTTTTGAGGATTTGAAGAGGCAGTTATCTGAGCCGCCGGTTCTTGCGGCTCCCATTGACAAAGAGCCTTTGCTGTTATATGTGGCTGCTAATTCACGAGCCGTCAGTGTGGCAATTGTGGTAGGGCGCAAGGAGGCTGGTAAGGAACATCCGGTTCAACAGCCGGTTTATTATGTCAGTGAGGTACTCATCGAGTCAAAACAAAGATATCCTCATTGGCAGAAACTTGTTTACGGGGTGTTCATGGCAAGCCGGAAGTTGAAGCAATACTTCCAAGGTCACCCTATCATTGTGGTAAGTTCTGCCCCCTTGGGAGACATTATTCAGAACAGAGAGGCTATAGGACGAGTCGCCAAATGGGCCATCGAGCTCGGGCCTCATGGTCTGAAGTACGTACCGCACACTGCCATTAAGTCTCAAGCTTTGGTGGATTTCATCAACGACTGGACAGAGCTACAGGCACCTAAAGAGAAGCCCGATAACACTTATTGGATTATTCACTTTGATGGGTCCAGACAGTTGGAAGGCTCGGGGGCTGGAGTTGTATTAACTTCCCCTCGAGGTGACAAATTTTGTTATGTGCTCCAGCTTATGTTTCCTTGTACTAAAAATGCAGCTGAGTACGAGGCCCTGCTCCATGGTCTCCGGATGGCCAAAGAGATGAACTTGAGCCGGGTAAGATGCTTAGGAGACTCAGACCTTGTGGCTCAACAGGTGTCGGGAAAGTGGGATTCTAAAGATCCCCTCATGGCGGCTTACTATCGTGAAGTCGATGCTGTGGCTAGACATTTCAAGGGTTACATAGTGGAACACATTGATCGAAGGAAGAATGAGGCGGCTGATGCCTTAAGCCGGCTGGGGTCTCAGCGTAAGCCGGTGCCGCCTAACACCTTTCTTGATGTTTTGCATAATCCTTCTGTTAAGTTACCTACAGAGGAAGATCTGGCAATACCATACCCGGAGGCACAGCTGGTGGCGGCTCTCCACGTTATCCCGGATTGGACAGTGCCTTATTTGGCTTACATGACCCGGGGAGAGTTGCCTGAAGATGAGACCTTGGCAAGACAAATCGCCCGGCGGTCCAAGTCCATGACAATTGTCAATGGCGAGTTACATCATTACAGCGTCACTGGAGCGATTCAACGTTGCGTGTCACCTACAGAGGGTCAGGAGATCCTTCGTGAGATTCATGAAGGCGATTGTGGTCATCACGCCGGCTCAAAATCTCTTGTGGCCAAAGCTTTCCATCATGGGTTTTATTGACTGACGGCTCATGCTGATGCGGAAGACCTGGTCAGTAAATGTGACGGATGTCAGAAATTCTCACGACGAGCCCATGTGCCGGCTCAAGAATTGAGGATGATTCCAATTACCTGGCCATTTGCAGTCTGGGGGCTTGATATGGTCGGGCCTTTCAAAAGGTCTAAGGATAAAAAGACTCACCTCTTGGTGGCGGTTGACAAGTTCACAAAGTGGGTGGAGGCGGAGCCAGTCAGTAACTGTGGTGCAGCCACGGTGGTCCAGTTTATGAAAAAGGTGATTTTTCGCTTTGGTTTTCCACATAGCATCATAACTGATAATGGCACTAACCTTTCCAAAGGAGCTATGGAAGAGTTCTGTCAACGAGAGCATATCCGGCTTGACATTTCAGCTGCGGCTCACCCTCAATCTAATGGTCAAGCAGAATGAGCTAATCAAGAAATCTTGAGGGGTATCAAGCCCCGGCTCTTGGTCCCCTTGCAGCGGACGCCGGGTTGTTGGGTGGATGAGTTACCTTCTGTACTCTGGAGCATCAATACTACACCTAACAGATCTACGGGTTACACGCCTTTCTTTATGGTGTATGGAGCAGAGGCGGTCCTGCCAAGTGACATCCGTCATGACTCACCCCATGTGGCGGCTTATGTTGAGGAAGACAACGAAAAAGCTCGGCAAGACGCACTTGACCTGTTGGGTGAAGAGCGAGACTTGGCAATAGCCCTCTCGGCGATTTACCAGTAAGACCCGCGCTGCTACCACAGCCGCCGGGTTAAGTCCAGAACCTTTCAGGAAGGCGACTTAGTGCTCCGACTCATCCAGGATCAATCTGACATGCACAAGCTATCCCCTCCTTGGGAAGGACCCTTTGTGGTCAGCAAGAATCTGAACAACGGATCATACTACCTTATCGATGTTCGGGAACACAAAGACTCACGTAAGTCAGAGGAGGAGACCCGTTGGCCGTGGAATATCTCTCATCTTCGGCCTTATTATACTTGAGCCATCGGCTCTAATGTGTATGTACTTATACTATGTATATTACATAAAGCAATAAAGCAGGACCTCTGTCCTTTTTTCCACTCCCAAAAAAAGGTTTATGTGTTTTCTTTGTCAGGTGGTGGAGATAACCAAGGAGAAGCGGATCATATCTGAATCCGGCTTTCCTTTGGTCCGGTTTATGATCATATCTGAATCTAGCCGTGATCACTTGGGGGCTTCCTGTTCAAACATAGGTCGTATTCGAACCAAAGAGAACATAGCTGTCGATACCCACTTGATCGGCATACTGCCAAACCCACTTGGGGGCTTCTTGATCATATTTGAATCATAGCTTAACCCCTTTTGGGTTTGACATGGATCATATTCGAATCAGCGTCATTAAACAACTCTTATGGTCACTTGGGGGCTTCGTGTTCAAACATAGGTCATATTCGAACCAAAGAGAACATAGCTATCGATACCCACTTGATCGGCATCGCCACAGCCACTGGGGGCTAATAGATCGTATCCGAATCTTAGCTCAACCCCTTTGGAACGGTTCACTGATCGTATTCGAATCAGAAACCCTTGAATTTTGTTTATCATATTTTACAAGTGTCAACATTGGATATCTTGTGACCCTCTTGAAAATACAATGGAATACATTACAATCCTCTAGGATTAATATTGGTTATATCAGGTTGTTAAGTACCAGGTGAACTTGTATGTGCCAATTTTCAGGAGTTAAACTTACCCTCGGAGGTTGGTTTATATAAGCCGAAAAAGCAGCCGTAAGCATCACAAGGCAATGCAAGGTATTTCTGCAAAGGACATAACAGATTCATATAAACTACAAAGTGCATAGTGACGGCGGCTTATGCAAGTATTAAGGGCCATAAGCATGCGCAAAGGCATAGCAAAACTCAAGGTATTTTTTACTCTGTTACAAGACTCCCAGAGTCTGAATGATGCGGCATTGTTTTTCTACAATGACATAAGCAGGTGGCGCCTGACAATCTACTCTTGGGGTTGATTTGAAGCCTCCGGGTTATCCTTCTCCGTCTCTCCGCCGGCTGCTTTGTCCTGGAAGGATGATGAGGCCCAGTCAATGCTACTCAAGGCCTCAAACTCAGCTTCATCATCTATTAAACCGGTTGGGTCGACTTCAGGAGCAAAGGTGTGCTTACGGGTTGGAGGGATCAAGCTGACATCGTCATAATGCGGCGTGGGGATTCTCCGATTCTCCTTGTCATAACCCGGCTGACACTTGGTGAGGTCAGTGTCGTTCCCAATAAGAGTAGCCACCGGACGTATATCCTTCACACAGGCGGTGAAATCCTTATCATTAAACACGGTGCCATCTTCCTTTAAACTTGGATACCCAAGAGCAATATCAGCGGGGTCTAGTTCTGGAAGCCACGCCTTGGCCCGGCTCAATGCGGCTATAGCTCCAGCTCTTGCAAATGCTCGTCTTAACTCTTGGATTCGCTGAGGTAGCACAGCAAGCCGCTTCAGCACATCTTGCAGGAGATAGGGAACATCATTTGATAAAGCCACACCGGCCAGAGCACGTTGGGACCCGGTGTAGAGCTGTTCCACCAGAGTATAAACCGCCTTCAGCTTGATCACCATGTTCTGCTTGAGATTTGTGCTCCTGGGGCCTACGTTATTAAGCATAAGGTGAGTCAGAGGAAACAACTGAAATGGTCATTTAAGGTTTGAGTAAGTCACTCACCAAAGATTGATGAGACCATTCGAGATATCTGGCGCTTTAAGTCGGACAGTTCGGCCGTTGCTTCCGCAAGTGATGCCTCTGCTGTCTCGGCCCAGGTCACCAGTGCGGCCTTTTCATCAGCCCAAATTTTCTTCTCCGATTCAAAATTTTTCTTCAGCTTCTCTTGTTCAGAGACGCTGAATTCAAATTTGGAGTTAGCCTTTTGAGTTTCAATCTCCTGGGCTGCCACGCGGTTCTTCAGGTCAACAATCTCCGATTCAAATTGACTTATGATGGCCTGCATTGCACCGGATAGTAGTCAAGATTACGGTAAATAATATTAAGTCCCAAGCACTTTGCAAGCAAAGGTACTTGACACTTGGGGGCTAATGTATACTGAAGAACTTTCAATTACTACTCCGGCTCATGGAAATTAAGTCCCAAGCACTTTGCAAGCAAAGATGTTTGGCACTTGGGGGCTAATGTGTATCGCAAGTGCTACAACCGGGTTAAATGTCTTTTTCCTAAGCCGGATAAGCAGTGCTAGGAAATTTTCTAAAGTCTACAACATATTTACTTATAAGCAATAGACTTGGGGGCTGGTACAGTAAGTATGGTTAAAGAAAGCTAGCATAAGTCATACCTCAGATTTTTGCTGTATCCGCTTCACCATGTCAATTTCTAGGTCACGGCTGCTATGTACTTGATTGATATAGCCGGAGACGATCTCTCCAATACTCAAATGAGTATAGTCAATGACGTCCAGCTTGGCCTTTCGGCGTTCTACTAATTCCTCTTTAGAACACTTGGCAAGTACAGTTGGCTGTGCCGGCTCAACAAACTGAGTCTTGAGAATCTCAACTTCCGGATCATTTGCCTTGGCGGGGCTAGGAGCCTCTGGGTTACCAGAATCGTTGAGAGTTTGCTCAGTAGGCGGGTCAGAGGAAGATATAGGAACATCATGAGATGGTTGAGGCGGCGGCTCGTGAGCAGAGGCATCAGGAGCAGCTGTGCCCAGCTCTGGTTCAGTCACAACCGGCTCTTGGGGCGGTTTATTCTTTTTTGCCCTTTTGCTGGGCTTTACTTGCACACTGTGGAAAAAGTAGACAGGTTAAATACAAAAAATATGAGTAAAATAAGGCATAAGGTACAACAAGTTCATATTACCCGGGAGCAGTTTTGAAGGCTGGCATGTCGGACTGCATAGACTCACTGGAGGAAGGTGAAATATCCTGATAGTTGGAGTCAGAAGAATTGAGAGGCTGACGAATGAAACCCGCCAAAGGAAAAAGAAGGCGTAAATCGGAGATAACCTCAGCCTGGCGTTTCCTGGTCACATCAGGTAAGCCGGAGGAGAGTTCCGCGTCTTTGCTGGTCCGGGTCTGCCTCCGGCTCTCATAAATCTGTCGCTTCAAAAGAAATTGAGGGTCTTGGTAAGCTAAAGGATGTGAAAATCTTACTTTCCGGGTCACTCTTCGGATTTTCAACCTCGGTAAAGGCTCTGAGTCGGAGGAGATTATAGTTACCTCTTTAACAGCTTGGCTGTTGCCTGTATCCTCCTGAAAGGAATTAATGTCAATAACATGATGATAAAAGAGTCAGAGGAATTAGGAGTTACCTCTTCTTCATCATCCTCAGTATCATCCAGTTTCATCATATCTGAGGCGCTGGGTTTCCTCTTTCTTGAAGTTCCAGTCTTAGCGGTTCTTCTTTCGGCTCTTTTCGCTGCTCTGGCTTGTTTGGCAGCCTCATGGTCATACTTGACCTTCCAGAAGTCGCTATTTGCCTATGAATAAGGATAAAGGGTTATGAGTAAAGGTAAGGTATAACATAATAAAGATAATTGTGGAGGATAATAACTCACTGGAGGGGCCGGGTTCTTCTTGCAGAAAGGAAGTAAGCCAAAGGCATTACTAGTCACCGTGCCCTCTTTCAGGAAAGACTGGGTTGTAGCTTCCACCGCATCATCTGGTAAGTTGTCAGGACTATGACGCAGTGGGTCATCCTTTTCGCCTGAGTAAGTACACATTAAGCCGGGGTGGCGGCTTAATGGAATCACTCGCCAAGCAACCCAGACTCGGACCAGGTCGATGCCATCTAAACCATTCCCCAAAAGATCTTTGATTTTCCTAATAGTGGGGGTGAGTGACAAACGATCAATAGCAGTCAACTTGTCCGGCAGCGGGTGGTTGGATTCAAGGCGCAAGGCGCGGAAGCCGGGCAGCGGGTTTTCACCAGCCGGAGAAGTGTCCTGGCAGTAGAACCACGTTTGGTTCCAATCCTTTGGATGACTCGGCAGTTTAGCATAAGGGAAAAGGCAGTCTCTCCGTCGCTGAATCGAGATGCCACCAAGTTCTAGACTGGGTCCGTTGGCGCGCTCATTCTGCCGGTTCAAATAGAACAACTCCCTGAACAAAAGTAGGCTGGGTTCTTCTCCAAGGTAGACCTCACAGAAAACTTGGAAGTTGCAGATATTTGACACGGAATTGGGCCCGATGTCTTGAGGTCTTAAGTCAAAGAAATGCAGAACGTCTCTAAAGAATTTTGAACCGGGAGGAGCAAATCCCCGGCTCATGTGATCGGTAAAAATGATCACCTCCCCTTCCTTGGTTTGAGGTTTCTCTTCAGACGGTTCAGGAGCACAATAAGACATGACATCATTCTTGGGCAGATGGCCAGACTTTACAAACTCGGACAGTTTGTTCTCTGTAACAATGGATGGGACCCAGTTGTAGGTAACCGGAGGTTTAACAGCTTTGGGTGCCATTGGGTAAATTGAAGCCTACAACAAGATAAAGGAAATTTTTCCGGTTTATTATAACCCGGAGAATAAACATTGTTGGGTTATTTAAGATGGCGGCTTAAGAAGGGGCCTAATGACATGCAGGTAACTATGTGATAATGTTTAACAGCTGCATGTATTAAAGATGATTAAGGTTTTCTTAAGTCTCCCGAGGCAAGCGGTGTTGACAGCCGGTATTATCTTAAACCGGCTACGCGGACTACTATGGCTGAAACAGAGTCAACAGACGCAGTTTTTTGGCTAAGTGTGGAACAAACATGTTTCACAAGTTGCAATCATTATTTTGGATCAAACGATGCTCTGGAAAGGAAAATATTTCTAGGTCTAAAACAGTACAGAAAAGTTCATATACTCGCGGAAGGCTTCCAAAACAAGGGAAATGAGATCTGTTCTCATATAGGATAAGCACAAACATTTTCCGCAGCAGTTCTAAGTTGTTTTTATAATCTAAACAAGGCATTGGAGGTGAGAGCTAATGGAGGTTTGCGTCGGGCGGCGATGAACGACGACGAACTCAAGATGGTTTCAATGCAGATCTGAGAAGGGGGAAAAGAGGAACTCACAGATGCGGAAGAACTGCGGAGGGTCGCCGTCGTTTTCTGGTCAAGATCAGGGTGATGCAGTGGCCTGAGTCGGTGAAGATGAGGGGGTCGACGGCGGCGGCGGCGGCGGAGCTTGAGCAGCAAATAAGGAGGTGCGAGGAGGAAGACGACTGAAGGAAATGAAAAAGACCTAGTTCGCATCTATTTATAAGGAGGGGCCGACCAAGATGGTGCGAGAAATGAGGAGACGGAATATCATTTTACAACAACCCCGACGCCTCGATTTTCAGGATGGTCAGTAAAGGCAAAGAACCGTTGGAGGATATGACGGAATAAAATATGAGTTTTATTGAAGATGGCGTCACGGAGATTTAACCCGGATCCAGATGATGACGTCATGGCGGGTTAAAGTTTCCGCACAAAACAGAAGACTGAAGGCCAGTTCATAAGGTTTTTAAAGATTGACATGAACCGGTTCAAATCAATCTGGGGCCTAATATTGGGGATATAACTATTTATGTAAGCCGCCCAGGAGGGGCCGGGTTACGCAAAGAGAAGCCCATCTGAAGCTCAAGACCAAGACGTGAAGATGGCGGTTCAGTAAAGGGTCTAAAGGCCCACAGGCAATTTATGGCCCATGGTGATAAAACGCCATGAGGGCGTGACTTGTATTGTAAGGTAGAAGTAACTAGTCACCGAGCCGGACACTGTTTATGAGCCGGCCGGGACTCTGTAAGCCGTAGGGCGTCAACCCGTGTATATAAGGGGACGACCCGCTGGCGGCTTAGGATAAGAAACAACAAATCGAGAACCGAGCATAGAGTATCTCGCTCCCTGGTCATCAAAACCTCAAGCAATTCCAACCCAACTAGACGTAGGCCTTCCTTCACCATAAGGGGCTGAACTAGTATAAACCTCGCGTATCCTTTGTCCCGATTAACCCCTTCAAGCTTCCTAGCTGTGATGGCTCCACGATTAAGTCCTTGCAAGAGGACATCTGCCATGACAATTCCACGATAGCAGTCGGGTTATCAGAGCAATCCTAAGCAATTAAATAGTGGGAAATATCATGTCTTCACCACTAGCTTGTGTAAGCGTGATCAGAAGCTTCACAAGAGGGCAGTAAACTCTGTTGAACCGGCGGTGCCTCAGTATTTGGCGCTGGTCTGAGCAACCCATTTTGTGGAGTAGAGAGGATCACCCGCCCCGGGTTGACAATCCGGGTCATCTGGCCTTGGTGGTGGCCCCTCAAGTTGGGGGATATAAGTTGACAAAGGTACTCATGGATGGGGGAAGTAGTATCAACATCCTATATTATGATACCTTCTGTCGTATGGGGTTGACACATAAGAATCTTAAACCGTCAAACACCGTTTTCCATGGTGTGGTGCCTGGTAAGTCCGCATATCCAGTGGGCAAGATAGCCTTAGAGGTGGCCTTTGGAGATGATCATGATTCAAGATCAGAAACATTGACTTTTGAGGTGGTAAAAATCAGAAGTCCATATCACGCTTTGTTTGGGCGACCGGCTTACGCTAAGTTCATGGCAAGGCCGTGTTATGTTTATCTGCAGCTTAAAATGCCAGGTCATAAGGGGACCATCACAGTACATGGGAGCAGGAAGATCGCTTTGGGATGTGAAGAAGGTGATGCGGCTTATGCTGAGTCGGTTTGTGCCACGGAGGAGCTGAAGTTTTATAAAGACCAAGGTGATCTGGCAGATATGACTTCTTTGAAAAAGCCAACTACGGAACACGATCCGGCATTGAAGTTTAAATCGGCCACAGATACTAAGATGGTTGATTTTGTTCCTGGCGATTCATCCAAGCAGTTCAGCATCAGCGCTAACCTGTATCCCAAATAGGAAAGCGCGCTCATCGAGTTCATCCGTGAGAACCGGGACATCTTTGCATGGAAACCTTCTGACATGCCAGGTGTACCGAGGGAACTCGCTGAGCACACACTTAACATTGATCCTAAGTTTAAACCGGTCCAGCAGTTTCTCTGCCGCTTCAATGAAGAAAGGCGCAAGGCTATTGGTGAAGAGGTAGCTCGGTTGTTGGCCGCAGGGTTTATCGTGGAGGTCTTTCACCTGGAGTGGTTGGCTAATCCGGTGCTGGTTCTTAAGAAAAACGACACTTGGCGTATGTGTGTCGATTACATAGACTTGAACAAGGCTTGCCCCGCAGATCCCTTTGCCCTCCCTCATATTGATCAGATCATTGATGCTACGGCGGGTTGTGACCATTTGTGTTTTCTGGACGCTTATTCTGGTTATCATCAGATCAAGATGGCAGTTAAGGACCAGGAGAAGACGACTTTTATAACTCCTTTTGGAGCCTTCTGCTATGTCTCCATGCCTTTTGGGCTCAAGAGTGCCCAAGCGACTTATCAACGCTGTGTTCAGAATTGTCTTCATAAGCAGATTGGGCGCAATGTTCATGCGTATGTAGATGATATTGTGATAAAGTCTAGGAAGGAGGAAACATTGATAGATGATTTGCGAGAAACCTTTGACAACCTCCGGGTTTACAAGATGATGCTCAATCCAGAGAAGTGTGTTTTTGGTGTCCCGGCAGGCAAACTCTTGGGTTTTCCTGTGTCAAATAGAGGCATTGAGGCTAATCCAGAAAAGATCTTAGCAATTACATCTTTGGCTAAACTGGCGTGTATCAATGACGTTCAACGTTTGGCCGACCGGATTGCGGCTTTGAGCCGGTTTATTAGTCGTCTATATCAGATGCTCAAGAAAACGGATGATTTTGTCTAGAGTGAGGCGACTGATAAAGCATTTGAGGATCTGAAGAGGCAGTTAGTTGAACCGCCTGTGCTTGCAGCCCCGGTCGATAAAGAGCCGTTATTGCTATATGTGGCTGCTAATGCCCGAGCTGTTAGCGTGGCTATTGTGGTGGAGCGCAAGGAAGCTGGAAAGGAGTATCCGGTTCAACGGCCGGTTTATTATATCAGTGAGGTGCTCATTGAATCAAAGCAGAGGTGTACACATTGGCAGAAGCTGGTGTATGGAGTATTTATGGCAAGCCAGAAGCTTAAACATTATTTTCAGGGCCATCCTATCACAGTGGTCAGTTCAGCCCCTCTGGGAGATATCATTCAAAACAGAGAAGCAACTGGCCGGATTGCCAAGTGGGCTATTGAGCTTGGACCTCACGGGCTCAAATACATACCTCGCACAACATTAAGTCCCAAGCGCTCGTGGACTTCATCAATGATTGGACAGAGTTGCAGGCACCAGAGGAAAAGCCAGATAACACGCATTGGACTATTCATTTTGATGGATCCAGACAGTTGGAGGGCTCGGGGGCTGGAGTCATACTAACTTCCCCATGAGGTGACAAGTTTTGTTATGTCCTCCGTTTAATGTTCCCTTGTACAAACAATGCAACTGAGTATGAGGCCTTGCTCCACGGTCTTCGGATAGCTAAGGAGATGAACTTAAGCCGGGTTAAGTGCTTTGGGGATTCAGATCTGGTGGCTCAACAGGTGTCTGGCGCTTGGGATTCTAAGGACCCACTCATGGCTGCATATCACCAAGAGGTGGACACAGTGGCTGGTCACTTCAAGGGTTATCAGGTGGACCATATAGACCGGCGAAAGAACGAAGCAGCAAACGCTTTAAGCCGCCTTGGTTCTCAGCGTAAACCGGTCCCACCAAATGTCTTTCTTGACGTGCTGCATAATCTGTCGGTCAAGGTACCAACAGAGGAGGAGTTGGCTATTCCTGATCCGGAGGATCAATTGGTGGCAGCTTTGCATGTCATACCGGATTGGACAATCCATAACTGGCTTACATGAACAGGGGCGAGTTACCGGAGGATGAAACATCGGCCCGACAGATAATCCGGCGTTCCAAGTCAATGACCATACTCAACGGAGAGTTACATCGTTATAGCGTATCAGGGGCAATTCAGCATTGTGTATCTCCTCAATAGGGTTGTGAGATTTTGCGAGAAATCCATGAAGGGGATTGTGGTCATCACGCGGGTTCAAAGTCTTTGGTGGCTAAAGCTTTTCGCCACGGTTTCTATTGGTTAATAGCTCATGCTGATGCTGAGGATTTAGTTAAATGATGTGACGGTTGTCAAAAGTTTGCACGCCGTGCTCATATCCTAGCTCAGGAGTTGAGGATGATTCCAATAACTTGGCCGTTTGCGACTTGGGGGCTTGATATGGTTGGACCCTTCAAGCGATCCAAGGACAAAAGACCCACTTGTTAGTGGCGGTTGACAAATTCACCAAATGGGTGGAAGCAGAGCCAGTCAGTAAGTGTGATGCGGCCACGACGGTTCAGTTCATCAAAAAGGTGATATTCCGGTTTGGCTTTCCACACAGTATTATAACTGATAATGGTACTAATCTATCAAAGGGAGAGATGGAAGAATTTTTCCAACTGAGCACATCCAGCTTGATATAGCATCAGTGGCTCACCCCCAATCTAATGGTCAAGCGGAGAGGGCCAATCAAGAAATTTTGCGAGGTATTAAACCCCGGCTTATGGTTCCTTTGAAACGGACACCGGGTTGTTGGGTTGAGGAGTTACCTTCTGTATTATGGAGCATCAACACCACACCCAACAGGTCTACGGGTTACACACCTTTCTTCATGGTTTATGGAGCGGAGGCAGTTCTTCCGAGTGACATCCGTCACGACTCGCGCTGTGTGACAGCTTATATTGAAGCTGATAATGAGAAGGCACGTCAGGATTCTCTGGATCTGTTAGATGAGGAGCGTGATCTTGCAGTAGCACGTTTGGCGATTTATCAACAAGATCTCTGACGTTATCACAACCCTCGGGTTAAAACCAGAACTTTTCAAGAGGGCGACCTGGTGCTCCAGCTCATCCAGGATCAGACTGATATGCACAAGTTATCCCCACCTTGGGAAGGACCTTTTGTGGTCAGCAAGAATCTGCACAACGGGTCATACTACCTCATTGATGTTCGAGAGCACAAAGACTCACGTAAATTGGAGGAGGAGACCAAGCGGCCGTGGAATATAGCTCTTCTTCGGCCTTACTATACTTGAGCCATAGGCTCTTCATATGTACATATTTATGACAATGTATATATTATATAATAAACCGGAGCCTCGAATAAAGCGGGGTCTTTGTTCTTTTTACATCATGTGTGTGCTTCCAAGAGTTTCTACTGACAAAGCGGAGTTTTGTTAAACCGGTCTCTGCAGCCGCACGGATATAAAGAAAATCACTAGGGGGCTTGGTCATATCTGAACCATAGCTACACCTCTTGATCGGTTTGAAACCACAAAGGGATATCACTAGGGGGCTTGGTCATATCTGAACCATAGCTACACCTCTTGATCGGCGTAAGGCCAACATGAATTCACTTTGGGGCCAAAGAGAGTGTTGCAAAAAGCACAAACTCAAATATGGGCACCCACTAAGCACAGCTCAAAAAATTACTTGGGGGCTCTTTGTGCAAAGCAACAACGAGTTTGAAAGGACCCATGTAATTGGCTATCAAGCCATGGCTTGGAAGCCTGGTGTATTCACCTAAAACCCCGGGTTAACCTGCCTTCATCAAGTAAGCCACTCCTATCCAGGTAATCCTGGTATGACCCGCCGAACGTTTGACAAGTCAATCTTATACAGACCCTGAACTTGTCAAAGTTAAAACGACGATTAGTTAATTGGAGGCCCATCTTAAAAGGCTTTGTTAAATGGTTTAACTCAGCAGCCTGGCAGCCCATGGAAAGCCTCGATTTGGAGCCTGGCAGCTCGTAAAAAGCCTCGCATGTTCTTTTTGAGTTCTATTTGCTAAGTTTTTCGCCTTTGTTGAGGTTCATAATATCTTCTGATAAACCGGCGTCCTTGACCCGGCTTGGCTTTCAACTACAAGTTGTCAGTACATGATCAGTTATAAACCGGCGTTCATTAACCCAGTCTGGTTTTGACTAACAAGCCGCCAGTGTTATAAGGAAAACCCGGTGCTTGTTATATCCCGGTACGGTTTATTATCATAATCCGGCATATTAAGGACGGAGTTATCAATGCTCCGGATTGGTGTTTACACCTTTACCATACAAGCAGTTGGTTAGCCAACGAGGTATGTTGCACATATTATTTTTTATACAAACTTTGATTATCCATCCAAGTATTGTATATTTTTGGGCATCATGACCCGTCCAGTGGTAAACCACTAGGACACTTTCAAGTTCTTGTATCCAGGAACACAAATCATCATGGGCTATGCATAAATAGATCCCAAAACGTGGAGCAAGTTTCACAATACCAGAGCACCACAAAACATGCTCGATGGCATGATAGATAAAGGAGTTTTTGCTATCCTATTACAAGAAGCTTCAAAACGGCTCCAATTGAATAATTGTGTTTAAGCATTGGCGCACAATAGCTGGTAAACCGGCTGTCGGTTTAAGATGCTTCATCTGGACGGTTTGACGGTTGATGGTCATTTGGTGCAATTACTTCTTCTTCATCCCTCCCCAGATGCTGGAAATCAACCGTTGACCAATCGATTTCGGTTAAAGCTTGAAACACGGCTTCTTCATGGATAAGGCTGGAGGGGTTAATGTCAGGAGCGTAAGTATGCTTACGGACTGGAGGCACAAGTTCTTCGACTTCATGGATTTCGGCAGGCTATCTCTTCCCTTCAGTGTCGTAAGCCGGCTAGAAATGAGATAAGTCTATGTCTTCTGCCAGTTTGCTGGCTATTGGCCGCATCTCCTTTGTCAGCCTTCGGAGATCATCATTGTTGAAGTTTGAACCGTCCTCCTTCACACCTGGATATCCTTTTATAATGTCATCCGCTTCCAGGTCCGGAATCCATGCCTTGGCCCGGATTAGCACAGTTAATGCTCCTGCTCTTGCGGCTGCCTTCTTCAGTTCGGTAATCCGGGCTGGTAACATGGTCAGCTTCTCAAGAGTTTCTTTTATCAATGATGGCGCCGTCTTATTGAAAGTCGCAGTGTAAATAGCACGCTAGGATCCAGAGTACAGCTGTTCAAGCAGGGTATACGCCGCTTTAAGCTTCATCCGCATATCCGTGCCCAGATGAGCAATACGAGTGCCTGTCATGGTTTAAAATCAGCAAACGGGTAAATGATAAGATTTTGTGAATTGGACAAACTGCCTAAGGAGATACTTACCAAAAACAGCGGACGTCATGGCGTTGATTTGCCACTTCAAACCAGTTAGTTCATCTACAACTGGCTTCAGGGCTGCTTCAGCATCCTCAGTTTTTTTGGTTAAATCGACCTTCTTGGTTTCCCAGTCAGCACGTTCTTTGTTAAAAGACTCCTTCAGTTTTTCCATCGCTGTCAGGGCTTTGGTCATCTCCTCTTTGGCTTTCGCAGCTTCTGCTTGTTGGGACTTCACGTTCTCTTGCAAATCGGCGGTTCGAGCATCCCTATTGCTTAGCTCGGCCTATAATAGCAAAGATATGTCAACAACAAGATATGTTTCTTCTAAGTACTAAGCGTATAACAAGTTATGCACTTCGTACTTGGGGGCTAATACATATTTGCTCTATTATCAATACATCTTTTATAAGTCTCCAGAACTATGCAAGCATTATCCTTGACACCTGGGGGCTAATGTACATCTGTTCAAAACGGACGCATGGATTCAAGACCCAGATTACCTCGCAAAGCTAAACCAGCCCTTGGGGGCTATACTGAGGAAAGCTACATAATTACATTGGTAAAGTATCGGTTTTGTTTTTGCTAAGGACCTGATATTTTAAGGATCAGCAGCAAAGGATTAAAAGTATTACTAAGTCCCGGTTTAAGATTAACATCATAAAACGGCCCTTGGGGGCTACTTGGGCTAGTGTTTCAACTTTGGAATCAAGAAATAAAGGGAGATGAAAATACCTCATAGCGCTCCTTCATCAAGTTCACCAAACCGGCTTCATAGTCATGGTTTGAGTGCAGACGGTTTAAAAACCGGAGTGAAGTTCTTCAGCACTGAGATGAGCATAGTTTGATAAGTCAGCGCTCCATTTACCGTTTTCCCTGGGAGCACGCTCTTCTTTGGCGCTATGTTGGGCCAAGATTACAGGATGGCCAGGAGAACTGTGGCCCATGCCAGTAATGATAACATCATCTCCTTGGCCTTTAGTAGTTTTTGAAGGAAATATGCCCTAGAGGGAATAATAAAGTTATTATATATTTCCTTGTATCATGATAAATGTTTATTATTCATGCTAGAATTGTATTAACCGGAAACATAATACATGTGTGAATACATAGACAAACAGAGTGTCACTAGTATGCCTCTACTTGACTAGCTCGTTGATCAAAGATGGTTATGTTTCCTAACCATAGACATGAGTTGTTATTTGGTTAACAGGATCACATCATTAGGAGAATGATGTGATTGACTTGACCCATTCCATTAGCTTAGCACTTGATCGTTTAGTTTGTTGCTATTGCTTTCTTCATAACTTATATATGTTCCTATGACTATGAGATTATGCAACTCCCGTTTACTGGAGGAACACTTTGTGTGCTACCAAACGTCACAACATAACTGGGTGATTATAAAGGTGCTCTACAGGTGTCTCCGAAGGTATTTGTTGGGTTGGCGTATTTCAAGATTAGGATTTGTCACTCCGATTGTCGGAGAGGTATCTCTGGGCCCTCTCGGTAATGCACATCACTCAAGCCTTGCAAGCATTGCAACTAATAAGTTAGTTGCGGGATGATGTATTACGGAACGAGTAAAGAGACTTGCCGGTAACGAGATTGAACTAGGTATTGAGATACCGACGATCAAATCTCGGGCAAGTAACATACCGATGACAAAGGGAACACCTCATATTGTTATGCGGTCTGACCGATAAAGATCTTCATAGAATATGTAGGAGCCAATATGAGCATCCAGGTTCCACTATTGGTTATTGACCGGAGACGTGTCTCGGTCATGTCTACATAGTTCTCGAACCCGTAGGGTCCGCACGCTTAAAGTTCGGTGACGATCGTAATTAGGGTTTTGTGTTTTGATGTACCGAAGGTTGTTCGGTGTCCCGGATGTGATCACGGACATGACGAGGAGTCTTGAAATGGTCGAGACATAAAGATTGATATATTGGAAGCCTATATTTGGATATCGGAAACGTTCCGGGTGAAATCGGGATTTTACCGGAGTACCGGGGGGTTACCGAACCCCCCCGAGGGTTATTGGGCCTACATGGGCCCTAAGGGAGAAGAGGAGGGCCGGCCAGGGCAGGCCGCACGCCCCCTCCCTCCTAGTCCGAATAGGACAAGGAAGGGGGGGGGGGCGGCGCCCCCCTTTCCTCTTTCTCCCTTCTGAAGGAAATATGCCCTAGAGGCAATAATAAAGTTATTATTTATTTCCTTATATCATGATAAATGTTTATTATTCATGATAGAATTGTATTAACCGGAAACATAATACTTGTGTGAATACATGGACAAACTAAACGTCACTAGTGTGCCTCTACTTGACTAGCTCGTTAATCAAAGATGGTTATGTTTCCTAACCATAGACATGTGTTGTCATTTGATTAACGGGATCACATCATTAGGAGAATGATGTGATTGACATGACCCATTCCATTAGCTTAGCACCCGATTGTTTAGTATGTTGCTATTGCTTTCTTCATGACTTATACATGTTCCTATGACTATGAGATTATGCAACTCCCATTTACCGGAGGAACACTTTGTGTGCTACCAAACGTCACAACGTAACTGGGTGATTATAAAGGAGCTCTACAGGTGTCTCCAAAGGTACATGCTGGGTTGGCGTATTTCGAGATTAGGATTTGTCACTCCGATTGTCGGAGAGGTATCTCTGGTCCCTCTCGGTAATGCACATCACATAAGCCTTGTAAGCATTGCAACTAATGAGTTAGTTGCGAGATGATGTATTACGAAACGAGTAAATAGACTTGCCAGTAATGAGATTGAACTAGGTATTGAGATACCGACGACCGAATCTCGGGCAAGTAACATACCGATGACAAAGGGAACAAAGTATGTTGTTATGCGGTCTGACCGATAAAAGATCTTCGTAGAATATGCGGGAGCCAATATGAGCATCTAGGTTCCGCTATTGGTTATTCACCGGAGACATGTCTCGGTCATGTCTACATTGTTCTTGAACCCGTAGGGCCCGCACGCTTAACGTTACGATGACAGTTTTATTATGAGTTTATATATTTTGATGTACCGAAGTTTGTTCGGGGTCCCGGATGTGATCACGGACATGACGAGGAGTCTCGAAATGGTCGAGACATAAAGATTGATATATTGGAAGCCTATGTTTGGACATCGGAAGTGTTCTGGGTGAAATCGGCATTTTACCGGAGTACCGGGAGGTTACCGGAACCCCCCGGTAACCTAATGGGCCTTAATGGGCCTAGTGGAGGAAGAGGAGAGGAGGCCTAGGGGCTGCCGCGCGCCCCTCCCCCCCAAGTCCGAATTGGACAAGGAGGGGGGCGGCGCCCCCCTTTCCTTTCTTCCCTCTCCTCCTTCCCCCCAAGTCCTAATCCAACTAGGGAAAGGGGGGAGTCCTACTCCCGGTAGGAGTAGGACTCCTCCGGCGCGCCTCCTCCTAGGGCCGGCCGCACCCCCCTTTGCTCCTTTATATACAGAGGTAGGGGGCACCTCTAGACACACAAGTTGATCTTCAAGATCGTTCTCTTAGCCGTGTGCGGTGCCCCCATCCACCATAGTCCTTGATAATATTGTAGTGGAGCTTAGGCGAAGCCCTGCGACAGTAGAACATCAAAATCGTCACCACACCGTCATGCTGACGGAACTCTTCCCCGACACTTTGCTGGATCGGAGTCCGGGGATCGTCATCAAGCTGAACGTGTGCTAGAACTCGGAGGTGCCGTAGTTTCGGTGCTTGATCGGTCGGGCCGTGAAGACGTACGACTACATCAACGACATTGTCATAACGCTTTCGCTGTCGGTCTACGAGGGTACGTAGATTACGCTCTCCCCTCTCGTTGCTATGCATCACCATGATCTTGCGTGTGCGTAGGATTTTTTTTGAAATTACTACGTTCCCAACAGTGGCATCCGAGCCTAGGTTTTATGTGTTGATGTTATATGCACGAGTAGAACACAAGTGAGTTGTGGGCGATATAAGTCATACTGCTTACCAGCATGTCATACTTTGGTTCGGCGGTATTGTTGGACGAAGCGGCCCGGACCGACATTACGCGTACGCTTATGCGAGACTGGTTCTACCGACGTGCTTTGCACACAGGTGGCTGGCGGGTGTCAGTTTCTCCAACTTTAGTTGAACCGAGTGTGGCTACGCCCGGTCCTTGCGAAGGTTAAAACATCACCAACTTGACAAACTATCGTTGTGGTTTTGATGCGTAGGTAATATTGGTTCTTGCTTAAGCCCGTAGCAGCCACGTAAAACTTGCAACAACAAAGTAGAGGACGTCTAACTTGTTTTTGCAGGGCATGTTGTGATGTGATATGGTCAAGACATGATGCTAAATTTTATTGTATGAGATGATCATGTTTTTTAACCAAGTTATCGGCAACTGGTAGGAGCTATATGGTTGTCACTTTATTGTATGCAATGCAATTGCGCTGTAATGCTTTACTTTATCACTAAGCGGTAGCGATAGTCGTGGAAGCATAAGATTGGCGAGACGACAACGATGCTACGATGATGATCAAGGTGTCGCACCGGTGACGATGGTGATCATGATGGTGCTTCGAAGATGGAGATCACAAGCACAAGATGATGATGGCCATATCATATCACTTATATTGATTGCATGTGATGTTTATCTTTTATGCATCTTATCTTGCTTTGATTGATGGTAGCATTTTAACATGATCTCTCGCTAATTATCAAGAAGTGTTCTCCTTGAGTATGCACCATTGCGAAAGTTCTTCGTGCTGAGACACCACGTGATGATCAGGTGTGATAGGCTCTACGTTCAAATACAACGGGTGCAAAACAGTTGCACACGCGGAATAATCAGGTTATACTTGACGAGCCAAGCATATACAGATATGGCCTGGGAACACGGAGACCGAAAGGTCGAGCATGAATCATATAGTAGATATGATCAACATAGTGATGTTCACCAATGAAACTACTCCATCTCACATGATGATCGGACATGGTTTAGTTGATTTGGATCACGTGATCACTTAGAGGATTAGAGGGATGTCTATCTAAGTGGGAGTTCTTTAGTAATATGATTAATTGAACTTGAATTTATCATGAACTTAGTACCTGATAGTATCTTGCTTGTTTATGTTTGATTGTAGATAGATGGCCCGTGCTGTTGTTCCGTTGAATTTTAATGCGTTCCTTGAGAAAGCAAAGTTGAAAGATGATGGTAGAAATTACACGGACTGGGTCCATAACTTGAGGATTATCCGCATTGCTGCACAGAAGAATTACGTCCTCGAAGCACCGCTGGGTGCCAGGCCTGCTGCTGGAGCAACACCAGATGTTATGAACGTCTGGCAGAGCAAAGCTGATGACTACTCGATAGTTCAGTGTGCCATGCTTTACGGCTTAGAATCGGGACTTCAACAACGTTTTGAACGTCATGGAGCATATGAGATGTTCCAGGAGTTGAAGTTAATATTTCAAGCAAATGCCCGGATTTAGAGATATGAAGTCTCCAATAAGTTCTGTAGCTGCAAGATGGAGGAGAACAGTTCTGTCAGTGAGCATATACTCAAAATGTCTGGGTATAATAAACACTTGATTCAATTGGGAGTTAATCTTCCAGATGATTGCGTCATTGACAGAATTCTCCAATCACTTCCACCTAGCTACAAGAGCTTCGTGATGAACTATAATATGCAAGGGATGAATAAGACAATTCCCGAGCTCTTCGCAATGCTGAAAGCTGCAGAGGTAGAAATCAAGAAGGAGCATCAAGTGTTGATGGTCAACAAGACCACTAGTTTCAAGAAAAAGGGCAAAGGAAACAAGAAGGGGAACTTCAAAGAGAACAGCAAGCAAGTTGCTGCTCAGGAGAAGAAACCCAAATCTGGACCTAAGCCTGAAACTGAGTGCTTCTACTGCAAGCAGACTGGTCACTGGAAGCGGAACTGCCCCAAGTATTTGGCGGATAAGAAGGATGGCAAGGTGAACAAAGGTATATATGATATACATGTTATTGATGTGTACCTTACTAATGCTCGCAGTAGCACCTGGGTATTTGATACTGGTTCTGTTGCTAATATTTGCAACTCGAAACAGGGACTATGGATTAAGCGAAGATTGGCTAAGGACGAGGTGACAATGCGCGTGGGAAATGGTTCCAAAGTCGATGTGATCATGGTCGGCACGCTACCTCTACATCTACCTTCGGGATTAGTATTAGACCTAAATAATTGTTATTTGGTGCCAGTGTTGAGCATGAACATTATATCTGGATCTTGTTTAATGCGAGACGGTTATTCATTTAAATCAGAGAATAATGGTTGTTCTATTTATATGAGTAATATCTTTTATGGTCATGCACCCTTAAAGAGTGGTTCTATTCATATTAAATCTCGATAGTAGTGACACACATATTCATAATGTTGAAGCCAAAAGATGCAGAGTTGATAATGATAGTGCAACTTATTTGTGGCACTGCCGTTTAGGTCATATCGGTGTAAAGCGCATGAAGAAACTCCATACTGATGGACTTTTGGAACCACTTGATTATGAATCACATGGTACTTGCGAACCGTGCCTTATGGGCAAGATGACCAAAACACCGTTCTCCGGTACTATGGAGAGAGCAACAGATTTGTTGGAAATCATACATACAGATGTATGTGGTCCGATGAATGTTGAGGCTCGTGGCGGATATCGTTATTTTCTCACCTTCATAGATGACTTAAGCAGATATGGGTATATCTACTTAATGAAACATAAGTCTGAAACATTTGAAAAGTTCAAAGAATTTCAGAGTGAAGTTGAAAATCATCGTAACAAGAAAATAAAATTCCTACGATCTGATCGTGGAGGATAATATTTGAGTCATGAGTTTGGTGTACATTTGAAACAATGCGGAATAGTTTTGCAACTCACGCCACCCGGAACACCACATCGTAATGGTGTATCCGAATGTCGTAATCGTACTTTACTAGATATGGTGCGATCTATGATGTCTCTTACTGATTTACCGCTATCATTTTGGGGTTATGCTTTAGAGACGGCCGCATTCATGTTAAATAGGGCACCATCAAAATCCGTTGAGACGACGCCTTATGAACTGTGGTTTGGCAAGAAACCAAAGTTGTCGTTTCTGAAAGTTTGGGGCTGCGATGCTTATGTGAAAAAAGCTTCAACCTGATAAGCTCGAACCCAAATCGGAGAAATGTGTCTTCATAGGATATCCAAAGGAAATATTGGATACACCTTCTATCACAGATCCGAAGGCAAGACTTTTATTGCTAAATTCGGAAACTTTCTAGAGAAGGAGTTTCTCTCGAAAGAAGTGAGTGGGAGGAAAGTAGAACTTGATGAGGTAACTGTACCCGCTCCCTTATTGGAAAGTAGTACATCCCAGAAACCGGTTTCTGTGACACCTACACCAATTAGTGAGGAAGCTAATGATGATGATCATGAAACTTCAGAACAAGATACTACTGAACCTCGTAGATCAACCAGAGTAAGATCCGCACCAGAGTGGTATGGTAATCCTGTTCTGGAAGTCATGCTACTAGATCATGATGAACCTACAAACTATGAAGAAGTGATGGTGAGCCCAGATTCCGCAAAATGGCTTGAAGCCATGAAATCTGAGATGGGATCCATGTATGAGAACAAAGTGTGGACTTTGGTTGACTTGCCCAATGATCGGCAAGCAATTGAGAATAAATGGATCTTCAAGAAGAAGAATGACGCTGACGGTAATGTTACTGTCTACAAAGCTCGACTTGTCGCAAAAGGTTTTCGATAAGTTCAAGGGATTGACTACGATGAGACCTTCTCACCCGTAGCGATGCTTAAGTCTGTCCGAATCAAGTTAGCAATTGCCGCATTTTATGATTATGAAATTTGGCAGATGGATGTAAAAACTGCATTCCTGAATGGATTTCTGGAAGAAGAGTTGTATATGATGCAGCCGGAAGGTTTTGTCGATCCAAAGGGAGCTAACAAAGTGTGCAAGCTCCAGCGATCCATTTATGGACTGGTGCAAGCCTCTCAGAGTTGGAATAAACGCTTTGATAGTGTGATCAAAGCATTTGGTTTTATACAGACTTTTGGAGAAGCCTGTATTTACAAGAAAGTGAGTGGGAGCTCTGTAGCATTTCTGATATTATATGTAGATGACATATTACTAATCGGAAATGATATAGAATTTCTGGATAGCATAAAGGGATACTTGAATAAGAGTTTTTCAATGAAAGACCTCGGTGAAGCTGCTTACATATTGGGCATTAAGATCTATAGAGATAGATCAAGACGCTTAATTGGACTTTCACAAAGCACATACCTTGACAAAATTTTGAAGAAGTTCAAAATGGATCAAGCAAAGAAAGGATTCTTACCTGTGTTACAAGGTGTGAAATTGAGCAAGACTCAATGCCCGACCACTGCAGAAGATAGAGAGAAAATGAAAGATGTTCCCTATGCTTCAGCCATAGGCTCTATCATGTATGCAATGCTGCGTACCAGACCTGATGTGTGTCTTGCTATAAGTCTAGCAGGGAGGTACCAAAGTAATCCAGGAGTGGATCACTGGACAGCGGTCAAGAACATCCTGAAATACCTGAAAAGGACTAAGGATATGTTTCTCGTATATGGAGGTGACAAAGAGCTCATCGTAAATGGTTACGTTCGATGCAAGCTTTGACACTGATCCGGACGATTCTAAATCGCAAACTGGATACGTGTTTACATTAAACGGTGGAGCTGTCAGTTGGTGCAGTTCTAAACAAAGCGTTGTGGTGGGATCTACATGTGAAGCGGAGTACATAGCTGCTTCGGAAGCAGCAAACGAAGGAGTCTGGATGAAGGAGTTCATATCCGATCTAGGTGTCATACCTAGTGCATCGGGTCCAATGAAAATCTTTTGTGACAATACTGGTGCAATTGCCTTGGCAAAGGAATCCAGATTTCACAAGAGAACCAAGCACATCAATAGACGCTTCAATTCCATCCGAGATCTAGTCCAGGTGGGAGACATAGAGATTTGCAAGATACATACGGATCTGAATGTAGCAGACCCGTTGACTAAGCCTCTTCCACGAGCAAAACATGATCAACACCAAAGCTCCATGGGTGTTAGAATCATTACTGTGTAATCTAGATTATTGACTCTAGTGCAAGTGGGAGACTGAAGGAAATATGCCCTAGAGGCAATAATAAAGTTATTATTTATTTCCTTATATCATGATAAATGTTTATTATTCATGCTAGAATTGTATTAACCGGAAACATAATACTTGTGTGAATACATAGACAAACTAAACGTCACTAGTGTGCCTCTATTTGACTAGCTCGTTAATCAAAGATGGTTATGTTTCCTAACCATAGACATGTGTTGTCATTTGATTAACGGGATCACATCATTAGGAGAATGATGTGATTGACACGACCCATTCCATTAGCTTAGCACCCGATTGTTTAGTATGTTGCTATTGCTTTCTTCATGACTTATACATGTTCCTATGACTATGAGATTATGCAACTCCCGTTTATCGGAGGAACACTTTGTGTGCTACCAAATGTCACAACATAACTGGGTGATTATAAAGGTGCTCTACAGGTGTCTCCAAAGGTACATGTTGGGTTGGCGTATTTCGAGATTAGGATTTGTCACTCCGATTGTCGGAGAGGTATCTCTGGGCCCTCTCGGTAATGCACATCACATAAGCCTTGCAAGCATTGCAACTAATGAGTTAGTTGCGAGATGATGTATTACGAAACGAGTAAAGAGAATTGCCGGTAACGAGATTGAACTAGGTATTGAGATACAGACGATCGAATCTCGGGCAAGTAACATACCGATGACAAAGGGAACAAAGTATGTTGTTATGCGGTCTGACCGATAAAAGATCTTCGTAGAATATGTGGGAGCCAATATGAGCATCCAGGTTCCATTATTGGTTATTGACCGGAGACATGTCTCGGTCATGTCTACATTGTTCTCGAACCCGTAGGGTCCGCACGCTTAACATTACGATGACAGTTTTATTATGAGTTTATATATTTTGATGTACCGAATTTGTTCGGAGTCCCAGATGTGATCATGGACGTGACGAGGAGTCTTGAAATGGTCGAGACATAAAGATTGATATATTGGAAGCCTATATTTGGATATCGGAAGTGTTCCGGGTGAAATCGGGATTTTACCGGAGTACCGGGAGGTTACCGGAACCCCCCCGTTAACCTAATGGGCCTTAATGGGCCTAGTGGAGGAAGAGGAGAGGAGGCCTAGGGGCTGCCATGCCCCCCTCCCCCCCAAGTCCTAATTGGACAAGGAGGGGGGGCGGCGCCCCCCTGTCCTTTCTTCCCTCTCCTCCTCCCCCCCAAGTCCTAATCCAACTAGGGAAAGGGGGGAGTCCTACTCCCAGTAGGAGTAGGACTCCTCCGGCGCGCCTCCTCCTAGGGCCGGCCGCACCCCCCCTTTGCTCCTTTATGTACGGAGGCAGGGGGCACCTCTAGACACACAAGTTGATCTTCAAGATCGTTCTCTTAGCCGTGTGCGGTGCCCCCATCCACCATAGTCCTCGGTAATATTGTAGTGGTGCTTAGGCGAAGCCCTGCGACAGTAGAACATCAAAATCGTCACCACGCCGTCGTGCTGACGGAACTCTTCCCCGACACTTTGCTGGATCGGAGTCCGGGGATCGTCATCGAGCTGAACGTGTGCTAGAACTCGGAGGTGCCGTAGTTTCCGTGCTTGATCGGTTTGGCCGTGAAGATGTACGACTACATCAACCGCATTGTCATAACGCTTCCGCTGTCGATCTACGAGGGTACGTAGATTACACTCTCCCCTCTCGTTGCTATGCATCACCATGATCTTGCGTGTGCGTTGGAATTTTTTTGAAATTACTACGTTCCCAACACCTTCCCCTTTCCTTTTCCAACAAGGCAAGAGGGGGGAGTCCTACTCCCGGTCGGAGTAGGACTCCTCCAGGTGCACCCCTTGGACCGGCCGCACCTCCCCCTATCCCTTCTTTATATACGGGGGCAAGTGGGCACCCCATGACATAGAAGTTGATCTTCATGATCGTTCCTTAGCCGTGTGTGGTGCCCCCTTCCACCATATTCCACCTCGGTCATATCGTAGCGGTGCTTAGGCGAAGCCCTGCATCGGTAGAACATCATCACTGTCATCACGCCGTCGTGCTGATGAAACTCTCCCTCAACACTTTGCTGGATCGGAGCTCGAGGGACGTCACCGAGTTGAACGTGTGCAGAACTCGGAGGTGCCGTACGTTCGGTACTTGGATCAGTCGGATCGGGAAGACGTACGACTACTTCCTCTACGTTGTGTCAACGCTTCCGTTGCTAGTCTACGAGGGTACATAGACAAACACTCTCCTCTCTCGTTGCTATGCATCACCATGATCTTGCGTGTGCGTAGGAAAATTTTGAAATTACTACATTCCCCAACAGTGGCATCCGAGCCTAGGTTTTATGCATTGATGTTGTGCACGAGTAGAACACAAGTGAGTTGTGGGCGATATAAGTCATACTGCTTACCAGCATGTCATACTTTGGTTTGGCGGTATTGTTGGATGAAGCGGCCCGGACCGACATTACGCGTACACTTACGCGAGACTGGTTCTACCGACGTGCTTTGCACATAGGTGGCTGGCGGGTGTCAGTTTCTCCAACTTTAGTTGAACCAAGTGTGGCTACGGCCGGTCCTTGCGAAGGTTAAAACAGCACCAACTTGAAAAACTATCATTGTGGTTTTGATGCGTAGGTAAGAACGGTTCTTGCTAAGCCCGTAGCAGTCATGTAAAACTTGCAACAACAAAGTAGAGTACGTCTAACTTGTTTTTGCAGGGCATGTTGTGATGTGATATGGTCAAGACATGATGCTAAATTTTACTGTATTAGATGATCATGTTTTGTAACCGAGTTATCGGTAACTGGCAGGAGCCATATGGTCGCCGCTTTATTGTATGCAATACGATCGCGCTGTAATGCTTTACTTTATCACTAAGCGGTAGCGATAGTCGTGGAAGCATAAGATTGGCAAGACGACAACGATGCTACGATGGAGATCAAGGTGTCGCGCCGGTGACGATGGTGATCATGACGGTACTTCGGATATGGAGATCACAAGTACAAGATGATGATGGCCATATCATATCACTTATATTGATTGCATGTGATGTTTATCTTTTATGCATCTTATCTTGCTTTGATTGACGGTAGCATTATAAGATGATCCCTCACTAAATTATCAAAGTATAAGTGTTCTCCCTGAGTATGCACCGTTGCGAAAGTTCTTTGTGCTGAGACACCATGTGATGATCGGGTGTGATAGGCTCTACATTCAAATACAACGGGTGCAAAACAATTGCACACACGGAATACTCAGGTTAAACTTGACGAGCCTAGCATATAACGGATATGGATTCGAAACACGGAGACCGAAAGGTCAAGCGTGAATCATATAGTAGATATGATCAACATATTGATGTTCACCATTAATACTACTCCATCTCACGTGATGATCGGACATGGTTTAGTTGATTTGGATCACGTGATCACTTAGAGGATTAGAGGGATATCTTTCTAAGTGGGAGTTCTTAAGTAATATGATTAATTGAACTTAAATTTATCATGAACTTAGTACCTGATAGTATCTTGCTTGTCTATGTTTGATTGTAGATAGATGGCTTGTGTTGTTGTTCTGTTCAATTTTAATGCGTTCCTTGAGAAAGCAAAGTTGAAAGATGATGGTAGCAATTACACGGACTGGGTCCGTAACTTGAGGATTATCCTCATTGCTGCACAGAAGAATTATGTCCTGGAAGCACCGCTAAGTGCCAAGCCTGCTGCAGGGGCAACACCAGATGTTATGAACGTCTCGTAGAGCAAAGCTGATGACTACTCGATAGTTCAGTGTGCCATGCTTTACGGCTTAGAACCGGGTCTTCAACGACGTTTTGAACGTCATGGAGCATATGAGATGTTCCAGGAGTTGAAGTTAATATTTCAAGCAAATGCCCGGATTGAGAGATATGAAGTCTCCAATAAGTTCTATAGCTGCAAGATGGAGGAGAATAGTTCTGTCAGTGAACATATACTCAAAATGTCTGGGTATCATAATCACTTGACTCAACTGGGGGTTAATCTTCCTGTTGATAGTGTCATTGACAGAGTTCTTCAATCACTGCCACCAAGCTACAAAAGCTTCGTGATGAACTATAATATGCAAGGGATGAATAAGACTATTCCTGAGCTCTTCGCGACGCTAAAAGCCGCAGAGGTAGAAATCAAGAAGGAGCATCAAGTGTTGATGGTCAATAAGACCACCAGTTTCAAGAAAAAGGGCAAAGCGAAGAAGAAAGGGAACTTCAAGAAGAACAGCAAACAAGTTGCTGCTCAGGAGAAGAAACCCAAGTCTGGACCTAAGCCTGAGACTAAGTGCTTCTACTGCAAGCAGACTGGTCACTGGAAGCGGAACTGCCCCAAGTATTTGGCGGATAAGAAGGATGGCAAAGTGAACAAAGGTATATGTGGTATACATGTTATTGATGTGAACCTTACTAATGCTCGCAGTAGCACCTGGGTATTTGATACTGGTTCTGTTGCTAACATTTGCAACTCGAAACAGGGGCTACGGATTAAGCGAAGATTGGCTAAGGACGAGGTGATGATGCGCGTGGGAAATGGTTCCAAAGTCGATGTGATCGTGGTCGGCACGCTACCTCTACATCTACCTTCGGGATTAGTATTAGACCTAAATAATTGTTATTTGGTGCCAGCATTAAGCATGAACATTATATCTGGATCTTGTTTGATGCGAGACGGTTATTCATTCAAATCAGAGAATAATGGTTGTTCTATTTATATGAGTAATATCTTTTGTGGTCATGCACCCTTGAAGAGTGGTCTATTTTTGATGAATCTCGATAGTAGTGATACACATATTCATAATGTTGAAATCAAAAGATGCAGAGTTGATAGTGCAACTTATTTGTGGCACTGCCGTTTAGGTCATATCGATGTAAAGCGCATGAAGAAACTCCATACTGATGGACTTTTGGAACCACTTGATTATGAATCACTTGGTACTTGCGAACCGTGCCTCATGGGTAAGATGACTAAAACGCCGTTCTCCAGTACTACGGAGAGAGCAACGGATTTGTTGGAAATCATACATACATATGTATGTGGTCCAATGAATGTTGAGGCTCGTGGCAGATATCGTTATTTTCTCACCTTCACAGACGATTTAAGCAGATATGGGTATATCTACTTAATGAAACATAAGTCTGAAACATTTGAAAAGTTCAAAGAATTTCAGAGTGAAGTTGAAAATCATCGTAACAAGAAAATAAAGTTTCTACGATCTGATCGTGGAGGAGAATATTTGAGTTACGAGTTTGGTCTACATTTGAAACAATGCGGAATAGTTTCGCAACTCACGCCACCCGGAACACCACAGCGTAATGGTGTGTCCGAACGTCGTAATCGTACTTTATTAGATATGGTGCGATTTATGATGTCTCTTACTGATTTACCGCTATCATTTTGGGGTTATGCTTTAGAGACGCCTGCATTCACGTTAAATAGGACACCATCAAAATCCGTTGAGACGACGCCTTATGAACTATGGTTTGGCAAGAAACCAAAGTTGTCGTTTCTGAAAGTTTGGGGCTATGATGCTTATGTGAAAAAGCTTCAACCTAATAAGCTCGAACCCAAATCAGAGAAATGTGTCTTCATAGGATACCCAAAGGAGACTGTTGGGTACACCTTCTATCACAGATCCGAAGGCAAGACTTTTGTTGCTAAATTCGGAGTTTTTCTAGAGAAGGAGTTTCTCTCGAAAGAAGTGAGTGGGAGAAAAGTAGAACTTGATGAGGTAACTGTACCTGCTCCCTTATTGGAAAGTAGTACATCACAAAAACCGGTTTCTGTGACACCTACACCAATTAGTGAGGAAGCTAATGATAATGATCATGAAACTTCAAATCAAGTTACTACCGAACCTCGTAGATCAACCAGAGTAAGATCCGCACCAGAGTGGTACGGTAATCCTGTTCTGGAAGTCATGCTACTAGATCATGATGAACCTACGAACTATGAAGAAGCAATGGTGAGCCCAGATTCCGCAAAATGGCTTGAAGCCATGAAATCTGAGATGGGATCCATGTATGAGAACAAAGTGTGGACTTTGGTTGACTTGCCCAATGATCGGCAAGCAATTGAGAATAAATGGATCTTCAAGAAGAAGAATGACGCTGACGGTAATGTTACTGTCTACAAAGCTCGACTTGTCGCAAAAGGTTTTCGACAAGTTCAAGGGATTGACTACGATGAGACCTTCTCACCCGTAGCGATGCTTAAGTCTGTCCGAATCATGTTAGCAATTGCCGCATTTTATGATTATGAAATTTGGCAAATGGATGTCAAAACTGCATTCCTGAATGGATTTCTGTAAGAAGAGTTGTATATGATGCAACCAGAAGGTTTTGTCGATCCAAAGGGAGCTAAAAAAGTGTGCAAGCTCCAGCGATCCATTTATGGACTGGTGCAAGCCTCTCGGAGTTGGAATAAACGCTTTGATAGTGTGATCAAAGCATTTGGTTTTATACAGACTTTTGGAGAAGCCTGTATTTACAAGAAAGTGAGTGGGAGCTCTGTAGCATTTCTGATATTATATGTGGATGGAATATTATTGATTGGAAATAATATATAATTTCTGGATAGCATAAAGGGATACTTGAATAAGAGTTTTTCAATGAAAGACCTAGGTGAAGCTGCTTACATATTGGGCATTAAGATCTATAGAGATAGATCAAGACGCTTAATTGGACTTTCACAAAGCACGTACCTTGAGACAGTTTTGAAGAAGTTCAAAATGGATCAAGCAAAGAAAGGGTTCTTGCCTGTGTTACAAGGTGTCTAGTTGAGTAAGACTCAATGTCCGACCACTGCAGAAGATAGAGAGAAAATGAAAGATGTTCCCTATGCTTCAGCCATAGGCTCTATCATGTATGCAATGCTGTGTACCAGACCTGATGTGTGCCTTGCTATAAGTCTAGCAGGGAGGTACCAAAGTAATCCAGGAGTGGATCACTGGACAGCGGTCAAGAACATCCTGAAGTACCTGAAAAGAACTAAGGATATGGTTCTTGTATATGGAGGTGACAAAGAGCTCATCGTAAATGGTTACGTTGATGCAAGCTTTGACACTGATCCAGACGATTCTAAATCACAAACCGGATACGTGTTAACATTAAACGATGGAGCTGTCAGTTGGTGCAGTTCTAAACAAAGCGTTGTGGCGGGATCTACATGTGAAGCGGAGTACATAGCTGCTTCGGAAGCAGCAAATGAAGGAGTCCGGATGAAGGAGTTCATATCCGATCTAGGTGTCATACCTAGTGCATCGGGTCCAATGAAAATCTTTTGTGACAATACTGGCAATTGCCTTGGCAAAGGAATCCAGATTTCACAAGAGAACCAAGCACATCAAGAGACGCTTCAATTCCATTCGGGATTTAGTCCAAGTGGGAGACATAGAAATTTGCAAGATACATACGGATCTGAATGTTGCAGACCCGCTGACTAAGCCTCTTCCACGAGCAAAACATGATCAGCACCAAGGCTCAATGGGTGTTAGAATCATTACTGTATAATCTAGATTATTGACTCTAGTGCAAGTGGGAGACTGAAGGAAATATGCCCTAGAGGCAATAATAAAGTTATTATATATTTCCTTGTATCATGATAAATGTTCATTATTCATGCTAGAATTGTATTAAGCGGAAACATAATACATGTGTGAATACATAGACAAACATAGTGTCACTAGTATGCCTCTACTTGACAAGCTCGTTGATCAAAGATGGTTATGTTTCCTAACCATACACATGAGTTGTTATTTGGTTAACGGGGTCACATCATTAGGAGAATGATGTGATTGACTTGACCCATTCCATTAGCTTAGCACTTGATCGTTTAGTTTGTTGCTATTGCTTTCTTCGTAACTTATATATGTTCCTATGACTATGAGATTATGCAACTCCCGTTTATCGGAGGAACACTTTGTGTGCTACCAAACGTCACAACGTAACTGGGTGATTATAAAGGTGCTCTACAGGTGTCTCCGAAGGTATTTGTTGGGTTGGCGTATTTCAAGATTAGGATTTGTCACTCCGATTGTCGGAGAGGTATCTCTGGGCCCTCTCGGTAATGCACATCACTCAAGCCTTGCAAGCATTGCAACTAGTAAGTTAGTTGTGGGATGATGTATTACGGAACGAGTAAAGAGACTTGCCGGTAACGAGATTGAACTAGGTATTGAGATACCGACGATCAAATCTCGGGCAAGTAACATACCGATGACAAAGGGAACAACGTATATTATTATGCGGTCTGACCTATAAAGATCTTCGTAGAATATGTAGGAGCCAATATGAGCATCCAGGTTCCGCTATTGGTTATTGACCGGAGACGTGTCTCGGTCATGTCTACATAGTTCTCGAACCCGTAGGGTCCGCATGCTTAAAGTTCGGTGACGATCGTAATTAGGGTTTTTGTGTTTTGATGTACCTAAGGTTGTTCGGTGTCCCGGATGTGATCACGGACATGACGAGGAGTCTCAAAATGGTCGAGACATAAAGATTGATATATTGGAAGCCTATATTTGGATATCGGAAACGTTCCGGGTGAAATCAGGAGTAGGAGGGCCGGCCAGGGTAGGCCACGCGCCCTCTCCCCCTAGTCTGAATAGGACAAGGAGGGGGGGGGGCGGCGCCCCCCTTTCCTCTTTCTCCCTTCCCCCTTCCTTTTCCAACAAGGCAAGAGGGGGGGGATCCTACTCCCGGTGGGAGTAGGACTCCTCCAGGCGCACCCCTTGGGCCGGCCGCACCTCCCCCTCTCCCTCATTTATATACGGGGGCAAGGGGGCACCCCATGACACAGAAGTTGATCTTCGTGATTGTTCCTTAGCCGTGTGCGGTGCCCCCTTCCACCATATTCCACCTCGGTCATATCGTAGCGGTGCTTAGGCGAAGTCCTGCGTCGGTAGAACATCATCACCGTCATCATGCCGTCGTGCTGACGAAACTCTCCCTCAAAACTTTGCTGGATCGGAGCTCAAGGGATGTTACCGAGTTGAACGTGTGCAGAACTCGGAGGTGCCGTACGTTCGGTACTTGGATCGATCGGATCAGGAAGACATACGACTACTTCCTCTACGTTGTGTCAACGCTTCCGTTGCTGGTCTACGAGGGTACGTAGACAAACACTCTCCTCTCTCGTTGCTGTGCATCACCATGATCTTGCGTATGTGTAGGAAATTTTTGAAATTACTACGTTCCCCAACAGTTTTTGTGGGTGATGATGGAGTATCAGTACCTCTCACTGGACTAGCCCGGTTTGGAGCTGCCGGTTCAGTGTCAGGCACAGCAGGATCAACTTCTGGTTCATCAGTATTCTGGTCTTGAAGGGGCGGTTCATCAAAGGTAGCTTCAGGATGAGGACCCTCCGGTTCACTAGTTTGGTCCGGTTCACCTATTTTCTCTTCTTCAAAAACCGCCTAGTCTTCTGACGGATTGTTGACCCGAGCTTTGTTGCTGGGTCTAGATTTGGCTCTGCAAACAAAACTAAAACAGGTTTAGCATCTTATTCAGGATTTGCAACGCATTTGGAGAAAGAGTTCGAATACTTACCCAGCTACAGTTTTAAGAGGAGGGAGTTGGGTTGCTGTTGACTCGCCAGAAGATGAGGGAGGTGTCACCTGATAATTTGAATCGGACGGATTAAGAGGTTGTCTGAAATAACCCGCCTTGGGATAAGAATTGTTAGAAGTGGGAGAGACCTCAGACCGACGCTTCCGAACCGAGGAATCAGGTAAACTGGCCGAAGTGACCTATTGGCCACTATGCCGGGTTGTCCGGCGTGCTTCATGCTGATGCGTCTTCAAAATAAATGTTGGATCCAAGTAAGCAAGAGGATGAGAAAAGCTTACTTTCCAGACTGCTTGACGGGTTTTTTGTGTTGGCATAGAGTCTGAACCGGAGGAAAGGGTAATTACCTCTACATCATTAGCCTGGCTGCCTTCTACGTCCTCCTGATAAAGATCATTGTTAATGAGGTGCATGAAAAGGGAGCCAAGTGAGTCAAGTTCTACCTCAACTTCTGGATCATCTGTATCTTCATCAAGTTCCATGCTGATCCGGTCAGCCGTTTTCCGCTTTGAGGTACGCTTGACGGCTTTGGTTTTGGGACGGGATGGCTTTGCCGCTTTATCTGTGGATTTCCGCTTCCAGAAGGGATCATCACCCTATTCATACGCAACAGAGGAAAGTTCACAAGATTGAACAATTTAAAAGATATCAAAGATAAAAAGGAAGCATAGTGCTTACAACAGGTGGTTTATTTTGAGTATAGAAGGGGTTCAAGCCGGTTTGGCGATAGACAGCTGATTCCGATTCATTTAAAATTTTCTTAACGCCTTCAGTGACCTCTTCATCGGTTATCTGAATGTTGATATGGCGTTGGGGGTCTTCAACATCACCGGTATACTCACACATTAAATTAGGGCGACGGCTTAGTGGCAAGACGCTCCAAGATATCCAGCAATGCACGAAATCAACGCCTGATAAACCGTTGGCCATAAAGGCCCGGAGCTTGGCGAGTTGAGGGGCATATTTGGCCTGTTCTGTAGAACTTAAACGTTGCGGCATTGGATGAGTGTTGGAAAGCCGGTGATCACGATAGCCTGGAAGAGGATTCTCATCTTCAGGAGAGGTATCTCTGCAATAGAACCAAGTCTGGTTCCATTCCTTAGGGTGACTGTGCAGTTTGGCATGAGGGAATTCAACTTCCTTCCGCTTTTGAATAGAGACACCACCAAGTTCAGTATTGGGACCATTTACAAACTCTGTACGCCGGTTCAGATGAAAAAAGCCCCGGAACAGCTCAGCAGTGGGTTCTTCTTGTAAGTATACTTCACAGAAGACTTGGAAGTTGCATATATTGGACACCGAGTTGGGTCCGATATCTTGAGGATGGAGTTGGAAACTGGCAAGAACATCCCAGAAAAACTTCGACCCAGGCGGTTTGAAACCACGACCTATGTGGTCGACAAAGACCACTACCTCACCCTGCCTCGGGGTAGGAGGATTTTCTGTTCCTGGAACTCGCCACCGGATTTCCGTTTTCTTCGGCAAGGTGCCGATACTGACCATTCCGTTCAATTGTTCTTTGGTGATCCGGGAAGGAGCCCAGTTGCAAGCGGCAAACTGTTTGGCCATTGTGAAACGAAAAGCTGAAAAAGAAATGCCGGTTTACGAATCCTTCATGGTGGTGCGCAAGATGCAATGCAATAAACATATACAGATGTGTGAAATTGCGTAAACCGGAGACGGATACAATAATGAATGACAAGACAATATCAGAACAAAGGTATGCACGTGCTGTTAAACCGGAGTATAACAATGGAGGTAAAAAGGAATCGCTGGTTCACCAGGGGACTAATGGTATGTGTTAGGTTGCTTTTACAAAGGTAAACCGACTGTGTGATGCGGAAGGTACAGATCTAAGGCAAGTAAGGAAAAACAGGTTTCACAAGATTACTTGAAAATTTTAGATCTACCGTAAGACAGGAAAAACAAAAAGATTTAGACCTAAAAAAGGGTTGGTCCCGAAGCGGTTCGCAAAGGACCAAATCAGTTTTTATGCGCATAAGGGTTTGTGGTGGTAACAGAAGATAAGCCATTACATGGGATACATCAAGTTTGAAGTTTTTATCCATGGACTAAGGGGAAACAGGGAAGAACAGTGCCGGAGCCTTGATGAACTTCGATGAACAAGGAAACCCTAGGCAGATCTACAAAGGAGAAAGGAAAGGACTTACAGCGGCTGTTGAAGCAGCGGAGGTACGCCGCGGTTCTCTGGTTCAGTCAGGTTGATGTAGCGGCCGGCGATGAGGCAGAGGCGAAGCTCGACGACGGCGGCAGCGCTCGGGTGCAGAGGCGTCGCGAGGAGGAAGAAGAGACGAAGAGGCAACGGGAGGAAAAGGAAAGGGATCCTCAGCCCTATTTATAAGGCAAAAGGATAAGTGACAAGCGCGGGAATCGAGGAGCCCAAAAATGGATATATGACAAGGTTGTTGCCTCGATTGTTGGATGCTCATTAATAAAGGGTATCTTCGGCTTTAATGAACAGGTGATGTCACGGCGGTTTACTACAAATCTGGAGGATGACGTCATGACGGTTTACAAGATCTATGCGAAGGTGCAAACGGATGAATTTTTCTAAGTGTTGAAGATTGACATGAACAAGTTCAAACCAATCTGGGGCCTAATGTTGGGGATATTACTACTGGACATAAACCGGCCAGGAGTAGCCAGGTTAACTTTATGAAGATTAGAAGCCCATGAAGACATAAGAATGATGGCGCTTTATGGAGGCCCAAGGCCCAAAGGCGAGTCAAAGCTTGTAGATGTAAACCGACCTTATTATGTAACTTGCATTGTAAGATAGGAAGTATAGAGACCGAACCGGACACATTTATAATCCGGCTTCGGGACTCTGTAAACCAGCGGGCGTAAACCTGTGTATATAAAGGGACGACCCGGCCATGGTTTGAGGAGAACAGACAACAACTCGAGGGCCAGCCGAAGCAGATTCGCTCCCTGGTCATCGAAACCCTAGCAATACCAATCACAACTAGACGTAGGCTTTTACCTTCATCGAAGGGGCCGAACTAGTATAAACTCCCCGTGCCACCTTGTCCGGTTTAACCCCTTTAAGCTAACCCGTTTCGATGGCTCCATGACTAAGTCTTTCACAAGGACATCTGCCGTGACAAACCCACAACACTTTGGGTATTAGTCACATGGAGATGTGAACTAATCACATAAAGATGTGAAATAGATTATTGACTCTAGTGCAAGTGGAAGACTGAAGGAAATATGCCCTAGAGGCAATAATAAAGTTATTATTTATTTCCTTATATCATGATAAATGTTTATTATTCATGCTAGAATTGTATTAACCGAAAACATGATATATGTGTGAATACATAGACAAACAGAGTGTCACTAGTATGCCTCTACTTGACTAGCTCGTTGATCAAAGATGGTTATGTTTCCTAGCCATAGACAAAGAGTTGTCATTTGATTAACAGGATCACATCATTAGGAGAATGATGTGATTGACTTGACCCATTTCGTTAGCTTAGCACTTGATCGTTTAGTTTGTTGCTATTGCTTTCTTCATGACTTATACATGTTCCTATGACTATGAGATTATGCAACTCCCGTTTACCGGAGGAACACTTTGTGTGCTACCAAATGTCACAACATAACTGGGTGATTATAAAGGTGCTCTACAGGTGTCTCCGAAGGTACTTGTTGGGTTGGCATAGATCAAGATTAGGATTTGTCACTCCGATTGTCAGAGAGGTATCTCCGGGCCCTCTCGGTAATACACATCACTATAAGCCTTGCAAGCATGATAACTAATGAGTTAGTTACAGGATGATGTATTACGGAACGAGTAAAGAGACTTGTCGGTAACGAGATTGAACTAGGTATTGGGATACCGACGATCGAATCTCGGGCAAGTAACATACCGATGACAAAGAGAACAACGTATAGGGTTGTGCGGTTTGACTGATAAAGATCTTCGTAGAATATGTAGGAACCAATATGAGCATCCAGATTCTGCTATTGGTTATTGACCGGAGACATGTCTCGGTCATGTCTACATAGTTCTCGAACCCGTAGGGTCCGCACGCTTAAAGTTCTGTGACGATCGATTTTATGAGTTTATATGTTTTGATGTACCGAAGGTAGTTCGGAGTCCGGGATGTGATCACGGACATGATGAGGAGTCTCGAAATGGTCAAGACATAAAGATTGATATATTGGAAGCCTACATTTGGACATCAGAATAGTTCTGGGTGAAATCGGGATTTTACCGGAGTACGTAGGGGTTACCGAAACCCCCCGGGGCTAATGGGCCTTGTTGGGCCATAAGGGAAAGAGAGAGGGGCCGGCCTAGGGCAGGCAGCACGCCCCCTTCCCCCTGTTCAAATTGGACTAGGAGAAGGGTGGCAGCGCCCCCCTTTCCTTCTCTTTCTCTCCCTGCCTTTCCCCCTCCTAGTAGGAGTAGGAAAGGGAGGAATCCTACTCCTACTAGGAGGAGGATTCCTCCTCCTAGGTGCGCCAACAAGGGCTGGGCGGCCTCCCCCTTGCTACTTTATATACAGGGGCAGGGGGGCACCTCTAGACACACAAGTTGATCACAAAGATCTCTCCCAGCCGTGTGCAGTGCCCCCCTCCACCATAATCCACCTCGGTCATACTATAGCGGTGTTTAGGCGAAGCCCTGCTGCAGTAACTTCATCAACATCGTCACCGTGCCGTCGTGCTGACGAAACTCTTCCCCAAGCTCTACTGGATCGTGAGTTCATGGGACGTCACCGAGCTGAACGTGTGCTGAACGCGGAGGTGCCATACGTTCGGTACTGAGGATCAGTCGATCGTGAAGACGTACGACTACATCAACCGCGTTGTCATAACGCATCCGCTTTCGGTCTATGAGGGTACGTGGACACACTCTCCCCTCTCGTTGCTATGCATCACTATGATCTTGTGTGTGCGTAGGAATTTTTTCGAAATTACTACGTTCCCCAACATCATTATCTCTTAAAATTAGGTGACGCAAAGGGAAAACTCTTACGACCGACCCCATAAGAGTTTGGATCTGTACACTCACCTACGGGGCTACTCCCTTCAAGGATTCCCCTCGTCGAGGACAGGCGACGCAGACGTGCGACAGGAGGTCCAAAATAACTTTTTGTAGACCGCACTCTCTTTTCGAGCCTGTAACATGCCTTTTTTTCCTCTGCCTTCGACCCAGGGCATATCAAATGGCCGGGGTCGTGGCCTTTATGTATATCAAGTAACCATTGGCATATCACTCAGGTCCCAGTTCAAAATATCCGAATTAATCACTCATGTATTTTCGCAAAACGAATACGCCTCCTATGGTTGTTTCATAGATATACCCTGGCTTAACTTGCCAGGGGCTCGGTACGGGAACAAATGAGTTGCCAACAAAGTCTGAACAACTTTTACAGCGTACTTCGGTGTCACGAGTTTTGGCCTTATATGCATCAGCTCCGAATCGTGTCTTGGGTCAATAGTTGGGTTGCCCAGCTCCTGTGCTTGCTATCCTACGTTCCGCTCTATCGGCTAGGGTAGCAAAGGGAGAACTACTGCGATTGTGCTACCGGTTCAACCGGGGATGCACCTCAGTAGAGAAAGCCGAAAACTAACTGTCATGATGCGGCGAGAGCTGGTCAACCACTCGATGACTTATCGGAATCTCTAGCGATTCCTCCATGTCACATGAAGGACCTCTTTTCCGGTCAATTATGTAAACGCATCGTATGAGTAAGCCGCATACATACTAGGGGCTATGTCGTAGACTCACCGTAGAACTCCTATGGCTAAGTGAAAGTGTTAACGCCCTATAGTCTGGTTGCCTGGTTCGCCGCATTGACACCTCCTTCACGGACCAAGACGTTGGGTCAAGAGTGATTAGATGCTTTTTCGAACACCCATGTACTTCCTACAAGGGGGCTGAAGCCGACGACTGGAAATCTTTCAGATTAGATTAAAACGGCCGCACAGGAGGAACACAAGCTTTTGAGCAAAATATACAAATAGATTTACTATAAAATTGTCTCGTACAATTCTCATACACTTCACCCGAATATTATGTCTTTCGAGCATTGACCCTCTATCAAGCGGGCGGCTACAAGGACGTCTTCAAAATAATGCTCCGCTTCATGGCGGTCCTTGCCCTTGGGTGGACTCTTCACCGCAACATCGATGGCCTTCATATTCCCCCAAAACATCTTGACTCGGGCAAAAGCCATTCGTGCACCCTCGATGCACATCGATCGCTTCACAGCATCGATACGTGGCACTACGTCAACAAGCCGCTGCACCAAGCCGAAGTAACTGTTCGGAACAGGCTCAGTTGGCCATAACCATATTATGACGCTCTTCATGGCAGCATCGGATATCCTATGAAGCTCGGCCCACTGGGACATCTGCTCATTCAGCAACAGGGGGCGCTTCGAGGCGCCGAACTGTGACCAGAAAAGCTTCCCCGTTGCGTACCTGTCTCGCGCCTGATAATACTGCACCGCATCAGAAGAACTCTTCGGCAAGTCTAAAAACTCGTCCGGAGAACTCCACAATTGGTTAAGCTGAGCATAGTTCGGATTGCTGAACTTAGCCTATAGCAAAAATGGCTTACCAGCTGCAGTCTCCCCAGCTTGCCGGATCTCCTCACGGGCTGCTCTGGATTCAGACCGCGCTTCTCTCGCCTCTCGTAGGGCCTTGTCAATTTCAGCCGTTTTAGCTTCATTCTCCTTCTCAAGGAGCTCACACCAGCTAGCAGCACTCTTTAGCTCGAGCGCCATTGTGGATATCTTCTCCTCGTCTTGACGCCAAGCAGCTCGTTCGACTTTTAGCTCAGCCGATGCCTTCTTGGCAACCACATTACTACATCGGGCCTGCTCCTTGGCCCGGGCTAGCTCCGCCCGAAGAATTTCAACGGCGGCAGCACCATATGCAGCCAGGCACAAGTTTCAGCGTCATGCTTATATCACAAAAATGTATGTGCAAGGACTGCTCCGAATACATACCTTGCGACTCGTCAAGACGCATATTGATTAACGTACTGTCATCCCCGGCTACATCAAGCTTCTGTTGCAGCTTGGCAATATCCGAAGTCTGGGAAGTCGCCAGGGGGGAAGCAGCCTGTGTTCAAAGTTAATCAGATTAGTCCTCGGATATTTTTTTTGATCCTCCGTTCGCTTCCTATGGGAAGCCAACCTAAGTCTCAGGGGCTACTGTCTATACACAGGTGTATTTTCTGAATAAAACACAATTGCACATATTATAGTACAAACCTCGAAGCCTCTTAGCAGACTCGCAATGGCCTCATTCAATCCGCTCTTTGCGGATATGACCTTTTTAACCACCGTACCCATCAAGGTACGATGTTCCTCTGAAATGGACGCCTGCCGCAGCATTTTCGTCAAGATATCCGACGCCTCTGGGTCTCCGGAGGCAGCTGCGGGAGTACGGTCACCCTTTGAAGGGATCCGTTTATTTGTATCCGGCCACATTCCGGATTGTTCTGGGTCTCCATTGTTGTTCCCCAGACCCTGGGCCGCCAAAGTATCACCTTCATGTAGCATCTTCGTCATCCCTTTTACCACTTGTTGATTGGGGGAGACCCTCCGCGACGACACCTCAAGGTCATCTGCCCTATTGGACGGAGAAACCGGTGGGGGCGTCTTGCTTTCCATCATCTCCGGGAGAAGGTCCCCTGAGGAAGAGGATTGTTGAAGGGAACTGTGCGCTGAGCTGCAAAAACAAAATATATTCCAGGCATCATAAGAAAGGAATGGGATAGGTCTAAAACAGCCTTGTTCACTTACAATTTGGCTGGAGGCTTGTCCTCGTCAGGAGACTGCGCTTCGACGTCCTCCAGGCCCGGGCCGCCCCCCAGAGGCATCTTGCCTCGCTTAGGAACCTGCTTCTCCCAATCTTCGGAGGCGGCCCTCTTCTTCCTGGGAGGGAAGGAGATAGTGGCCCCCCCTTTACTTTTGTCTTCGGATGAGGAGATTTTTATTCCTCCAGACACAAAGTCCGAGGTTCCCTGGGAATATAGGCCATCCTTGATCCTCTTTCCCTCTGCTTCGTCCTCCTTCTCAGGCATCTGGTATGGTGCTGGGGCCAGCAACCTTGTCAGAACAGGATTCGCTGGACCCTCGGGTAGAGGGGCCGAGCACATAATCAGTTCCGCCTTCTTTACCCAGTCCTGGAAAAGGATAGCTTGCTCAGTACCATATTACTGTATGCATGACCACAAAGTATTCGAAAGCCAAGTGCTTACCAGGGTATCCGGACGATTACAGTTAAGGTCTGCGTCCTCAGCACTATCCGACCAATGTTTCCGCTTCCCGAAAAATAACTTCCACATCCCTTCGTGTGTGGCCTCGAAGAAGTGTTGGAGGGTTTGTGGTCTCTATGGATTAAACTCCCACATGCGGCGAGGCCTATGCTGGCAGGGCAGGATTCGGCGAACTAACATCACTTGGATCACACTAACGATATCGATATCTCTCTCTAGGAGGGTTCAGATGCGGCTTTGTAAGGTCCGCTCTGTTGGAAATATGCCCTAGAGGCAATAATAAAAGCATTATTATTATATTTCCTTGTTCATGATAATTGTCTTTATTCATGCTAATTGTGTTATCCGGAAATCGTAATACATGTGTGAATAATAGACACCAACATGTCCCTAGTAAGCCTCTAGTTGACTAGCTCGTTGATCAACAGATAGTCATGGTTTCCTGACTATGGACATTGGATGTCATTGATAACGAGATCACATCATTAGGAGAATGATGTGATGGACAAGACCCAATCCTAAACATAGCACAAGATCGTATAGTTCGTTTGCTAGAGTTTTCCAATGTCAAGTATCTTTTCCTTAGACCATGAGATCGTGTAACTCCCGGATACCGTAGGAGTGCTTTGGGTGTACCAAACGTCACAATGTAACTGGGTGACTATAAAGGTATACTATGGGTATCTCCGAAAGTGTCTGTTGGGTTGACAC